>NW_027615274.1:22869-53130 GCF_965212315.1 Lampetra planeri | reverse complement strand
GAGTAGGTGTGTGAGTGTGTGAGTAGGTGTGTGTGAGTAGGTGTGTGAGTGTGTGAGTAGGTGTGTGAGTGTGTGAGTAGGTGTGTGTGAGTAGGTGTGTGAGTAGGTGTGTGAGTAGGTGTGTGAGTGTGTGAGTAGGTGTGTGAGTAGGTGTGTGAGTGTGTGAGTAGGTGTGTGGAGGTGTGTGAGTAGGTGTGTGAGTAGGTGTGTGAGTGTGTGAGTAGGTGGTGTGAGTAGGTGTGTGAGTGTATGCGTAGGTGTGGGAGTGTGTGAGTAGGTGTGTGAGTGTGTGAGTAGGTGTGTGAGTAGGTGTGTGAGTGTGTGAGTAGGTGTGTGAGTAGTGTGTGAGTAGGTGTGTGAGTAGGTGTGAGGTGAGGTGTGTGAGTGTGTGAGTGTGTAGGTGGTGTAAGTAGGTGTGTGAGTGTGTGAGTAGGTGTGTGAGTAGGTGTGTGAGTAGGTGTGTGAGTGTATGAGTAGGTGTGTGAGTATATGAGTAGGTGTGTGAGTAGTGAGGTGTGTGAGTGTGTGAGTGTGTGAGTAGGTGTGTGAGTAGTGTGTGAGTGTGTGAGTAGGTGTGTGAGTAGGTGTGAGTGAGGTGTGTGAGTAGGTGTGTGAGTGTGTGAGTAGGTGTGAGTAGTGTGTGTGTGAGTGTGTGAGTAGGGTGTGTTGAGTAGGTGTGTGAGTAGTGTGAGTTGTGTGTGATTGTGGTGTGAGTAGGTGTGTAGGTGTGTGAGTAGGTGTGTGAGTAGGTGTGAGTAGTGTGTAGTGTGTAGTGTGAGGTAGTGTGTGTGTGAGTAGGTGTGTGGTGGAGTGTGGTAGGTTGTGAGTTGTGAGTGTTATAGGTGTGTGAGTAGGTGTGTGAGTAGGTGTGTGAGTGTGTGAGTAGTGTGTGAGTAGGTGTGTAGTGTGTGAGTAGGTGTGAGTAGTGAGTAGGTGTGAGTGTGTGATGTAGTGTGTGAGTGTGTGAGTAGGTGTGTGAGTTGTGAGTGTGTGAGTAGTGTGTGTGTGAGTGTTATGAGTAGGTGGTGTTGAGTGGTGTTGAGTAGGTGTGTGAGTGTTGTGAGTGTGATAGGTGTGTGAGTAGGTGTGTGATAGTGTGTGAGTGTGAGTAGTGTGTGTAGTGTGTGAGTAGGTGTGTGAGTTGTGAGTGAGTAGGTGTGTGAGGTGTGTGAGTAGGTGTGTGAGTAGGTAGTGTGTAGGTGTGTGAGTGTATGAGTAGGTGGTGTGAGGTGTGTGAGTAGGGTGTGTGAGTAGGTGTGTGAGTGTGAGTGTGTGAGTAGGTGTGTGAGTAGGTGTGAGTGTGTGAGTAGTTGTGAGTGTGTGAGTAGGTGTGTGAGTAGGTGTGTGAGTAGGTGTGTGAGTGTGTGAGTAGGTGTGTGAGTGAGTGTGTGAGTAGGTGTGGTGAGTGTGTGAGTAGGGGTAGTGTGAGTGTGTGAGTAGGTGTGAGTAGGTTGGTAGTTGAGTAGGTGTGTGAGTGTTTGAGTAGGTGTGTGAGTGTGTGAGTAGTGTGTGAGTGTGTGAGTAGGTGTAGTGAGTGTGTGAGTAGGTGTTGTGAGTAGGTGTGTGAGTGAGTGTGTGATGTAGGTGAGTGAGTGTGTAGTGGAGTAGGTGTGTGAGTAGGTGGTGTGAGTAGGTGTGTGAGTGTGTGAGTAGGTGTGTGAGTAGGTGTGGTGTGAGTGTGTTGAGTAGGTGTGTGTGTGAGGTAGAGTAGGTGTGTGGTGTATGAGTAGGTGTGAGTAGGTGTTAGGTGATGTGTGTATGGTAGGTGTGTGAGTAGGTGTGTGAGTAGGTGTGGAGTAGGTGTGTGAGTAGGTGTGTGAGTAGGTGTGTGAGTAGGTGTGTGAGTAGGTGTGAGTGTATGAGTAGTGTGGTGTGAGTAGGTGTGTGAGTAGGTGTGTGAGTAGGTGTGTGAGTAGGTGTGTGAGTGTAGTGAGTAGGTGTGTGGTAGTGTGAGTAGGTGTGTGTGTGAGTGAGGTGAGTAGTGTGTGAGTGTGTGAGTAGGTGTGTGAGTGGTGAGGTGTGTTGATTGGTGTTGTGAGTGTGTGAGTGTAGTGAGTAGGTGTGTGGTGTGTGAGTTGGTGTGAGTTGTAGGTGTGTGAGGTGTGTGTGAGTAGGTGTGTGTGTGTATGAGTGAGTGTTGTGAGTAGGTGTGTGGTGTGTGAGTAGGTGTGTGAGTAGGTGTGTGAGGTTGTGTGTGTGAGTAGGTGTGTGGAGTTGTAGTAGGTGTTTGTGTAGTGTGAGTAGGTGTGAGTAGGTGTGTGGTAGGTGTGTGAGTAGGTGTGTGAGTGTGTGAGTAGGTGTGTGAGTAGGTGTGTGTGTGTGTGAGTAGGTGTGTGTGAGTAGGTGGTTGAGTAGTTTGTGAGTAGGTGTGAGTGTTGTAGTAGGTGTTGATGAGTAGGTTGTGTGTGAGTAGGTGTGTGAGTATGTGTGTGAGTGTGTAAGTAGGACCTACCGTGGAGCTGATCTGCCCACTGACCATCGACTTGTCATCTGTAAGATGCGCCTGCCCATTCTTCCAGGACCCCATTAAAACCTATAGTGGCCTGGTCTCAGCGGGCTGATGAAAGTTGCAGCGAGAATTTCATCATCGCTTGCGGCTGGGGTTGGCATCGTCCCCCACTCCTCCTGATGTCGAGGGGAAAGGGCGATTTTTTAGGTCGACTCAGCCTCAAATGAGTACCTAGCGCGGCGTGTAGTAAAACATCGCCACTGGGGAGACAAAGGCGGCCGGGCGTGGTGTTAGCCACCCCACCTCTTCGTGTGCTCGCTAACAGCACTTGCCTCAACAGTCTGATTCACGGGGGATCTTTGTCTGTTGTTAACAAAGGCAAAGGTCCCCCGCATAGCCTCAGCAGAGTGTTGGGGCAAGAGCCATTCGCGTGTAGCAGTGGCACACGAGAGGCTGGGTGGGTGACTAGCACCAGGCCCGGCCGCCTTTGTCTTCCTAGTGGAGATGTCTGCAGACCGCATCGGTCGCTCATTTGAGTGGTCAGTCGACCGGCACACATACACGCACAAAGACAAAGATTCCCCGTGTAGCCTCAAGCTACTTTCGGGGCAAGTGCGCAACAAAACTAAACTTTTTTTTTTCGTATGTTACCAAGAAAGGCCCAATGAGCGATACAGCTATTTTTTTTCAGAAGCTCCCCTGGCGATCACAAATGATAGCTCAACAAACGAAAAACTCCAAACGCATGATTTTAAATGTGGGAGAAGGGGAAAACCGGAGGACCCGGAGAAAAGTCCACGGGGAGATATGCAGGCATCAGTGTCGGGTTCGAACCCACGACCTCCTGTACACCAGGCGAGGTAGTTAACATCTCCTAGCCACCGTGATCATGATGATGATGATAGAGATAGAGACACGCAAACTCCAAATATACAGCAGGCGTCAGAGTCGGGATAGAACCCACGACCTCCTGTACACCAGGCGAGGTAGTTAACATCTCCTAGCCACCGTGATGATGATGATGAGAGAGAGACACGCAAACTCCAAAGTTACAACAGCTGGCATCAGAGTCGGGTTCAAACCCACGACCTCCTGTACACCAGGCGAGGTAGTTAACATCTCATAGCCACCGTGATGATGATGAGAGAGAAAGAGACACGCAAACTCCAAATATACAGCAGCAGGCATCAGAGTCGGGTTCGAACCCACGACCTCCTGTACACCAGGCGAGGTAGTCAACATCTCCTAGCCCCCGTGTAGCACTTCTGAAGGCCGATCACAAATCACACTAGTGGGGGGTGTGGGTTGTGAATCTCACCGGAGGCATTTCTTGTGTAGATATCATAAGGAGGGGGAGGGGGGGGGGAGGGGGCACGCCCCAGGACTGCTTGGTCAGGAGAGGGTTAATTTGGTCCACGAATGTTGTGTGAACGTCAGCAAGACGAGAAGGGGGGGGGGGTCATACCTCGTGTTGGGTCACTGCAGCCTCAAATGAACCCCCCCTAACCACCGCCCGCCGCCACCACCACCCACGCTCCCAGCGCACAACACACACAGAGACAAAGAACATCCGTGCAGCCTCACACACACGCACACACCGACTTACACACACACCTACTCACCACACACACACACACCTACTCACACACCCATACCGACTCACACACACCGACTTACACACACACCTACTCACACACACGCACTCACACGCACCTACTCACACACACCTACTCACACACACACACTCACACACACCTACTCACACACACACACTCACACGCACCTTACTCACACACACCTACTCACACACACACACTCACACGCACACACCTACTTACACACACACCTACTCACACACACACACACACACCTACTCACACACCCATACCGACTCACACACACCTACTCACACACACACGCACACTCACGCACACACCTACTCACACACACACACACACCCTACTCACACACCCATACCGACTCACACACACACACCTACTCACACACACACCTACTCACACACTCACACCTACTCACACTCACACACCTACACACACACACGCACACTCACACGCACACACCTACTTACACACACACCTACTCACACACACACCTACTCACACACACACACCTACTCACACACCCATACCGACTCACACACACCTACTCACACACACACGCACACTCACGCACACACCTACTCACACACACACACCTACTCACACACACACACACACTCACACGCACACACCGACTTACACACACACCTAGACACACACACACACACCTACTCACACACACACACACACCTACTCACACACCCATACCGACTCACACACACACACCTACTCACACACACACCTACTCACACATACACCTACTCACACACACACACCTACTCACACACACACCTACTCACACACACACCTACTCACACACACACCTACTCACACACACACCTACTCACACACACACACCTACTCACACACACACACCTACTCACACTCACACACCTACTCACACTCACACACCTACTCACACACACACCTACTCACACACACACACCTACTCACGCACACACCTACTCACACTCACACACCTACTTACACACACACCTACTCACACACACACACACACACACCTACTCACACACCCATACCGACTCACACACACACGCCTACTCACACACACACGCACACTCACGCACACACACCTACTCACACACACACACCGACTCACACACACGCACACTCACACGCACACTCACACACACACACACCTACTCACACACCCATACCGACTCACACACACACACCTACTCACACACACACCTACTCACACACGCACACCTACTCACACACACACACCTACACACACACACCTACTCACACACACACACCTACTCACGCACACACACCTACTCACACTCACACACCTACTCACACACACACCTACTCACACACACACACCTACTCACGCACACACACCTACTCACACTCACACACCTACACACACACACCTACTCACACACACACCTACTCACACACACACACCTACTCACACACACTCCTACTCACACTCACACACCTACACACACACACCTACTCACACACACACCTACTCACGCACACACACCTACTCACACACACACCTACTCACACTCACACACCTACTTACACACACACCTACTCACACACACACACACACACCTACTCACACACCCATACCGACTCACACACACACACCTACTCACACACACGCACACTCACACGCACACTCACACACACCTACTCACACACACACCTACTCAGACACTCACACACCTACTCACACACACACCTACTCACACACACACCTACTCACACACACACACCGACTCACACACCCATACCGACTCACACACACACCTACTCACACACACACCTACTCACACACTCACACCTACTCACACACACACACCTACTCACACACACGCACACTCACACGCACACTCACACACACCTACTCACACACACACCTACTCAGACACTCACACACCTACTCACACACACACCTACTCACACACACACACCGACTCACACACCCATACCGACTCACACACACACCTACTCACACACACACCTACTCACACACTCACACCTACTCACACACACACACCTACTCACACACACGCACACTCACACGCACACTCACACGCACACACACCTACTCACACACACACCTACTCAGACACTCACACACCTACTCACACATACACCTACTCACACATACACCTACTCACACACACACTTACTCACACTCACACACCTACACACACACCTACTCACACACACACCTACTCACACTCACACACCTACACACACACCTACTCACACACACACACCTACACACACACCTACTCACACACACACACCTACACACACACCTACTCACACACACACCTACTCAGACACTCAAACACCTACTCACACACACACACCCTTTCACACACATACCGACTCACGCGCACACACACACACACCTACTCACTCACACACATACTCAAACACACACATACTCAGACACTCACACACATACTCAAACACACACCTACACGCGCAACAACAACAACAACAACCGCAATTCGCCACTAAGTGTCGGTGACGTCACCACGACGCTTGTGCCAGGCCATGTGCACCTTGAGGCCACGTGAAGTGTCGAACGCCCGCTGGCAGGAGGTCACGGGGCAGACCCAGCAGGTGCCACGGGTCGACTGACCGAGATGACCCAGATGACTGGCTGATGCACCACCTGTGCCCCCTACCGTACCAACTTGCTGTGCTTTAGCCACCCGGCGCTCCGCTCGTTGTTGTGAGCGTCGCTCCTCCGCCCTCCGTTGTTGCTGGAGGGCGACTGCCTCCAACTGCCCAGTAGCGTCCTTCACGAGCCTCCTCCACTGAGGCCGATCTTGACACCGCTGGTACCAGTCATCGGCAAGTCCACTCAGCTCCACGTCCTCCTGTACCACATCACTCCATCTCTTCTCTAGCCCGTGCCGCGCCCGTTTAGCCCCCTCGATCCGGCCGAACAAAAGCTGTTTAGGCATGCGGTGGCTGGGCATGCGGGCTACATGGCCCAGCCAACGCAGCCTTGCCTGCCGGAGGAGCTCACTGATGGGACTTTGCCCAGATCTTTCAAGGATTTGTGAGATCCTCACACAATCCAGCCTGGTTAAACCCAGGATGGATCGTAGGCAAGCCAGCCTAAATGTTTCCAACCGGCGAAGATGCTCCATTAGGGGGGTCCACGTTTCGCAAGCGTAGAGAAGGGAGGGAATGACCGTGGCCGAGAAGACCTGAAGCTTCATGCAGAGCGACAGACCAGGTAGCTTCCACACAGCGTTACGCAACCGATGAAAAGATATTGCCGCTCGACTGATTCGGAGTGAGACCTCTGCTGATAAACTGGAGCCGGTCATGAGCACACTGCCCAGGTATGGGAAACTCTCCACTCTCTCCACAACTGCCCCATCACCGATTGGGAGTTGTGGGGGTGGAGTGTCCGATGGTACACAATGCTTAGTTTTGGTGGGGCTGATGGTACACACACACAGTCACACACACACGTAGACACACACACACGTAGACACACACACACACGTAGACACACACACACACGGAGACACACACACACACGGAGACACACACACACGGAGACACACACACACACGTAGACACACACACACGTAGACACACACACACACAGTCACACACACACGTAGACACACACACACGTAGACACACACACACGTAGACACACACACGTAGACACACACACAGTTACACACACACACACACGTAGACACACGTAGACACACACACACACACACGTAGACACACACACACGTAGACACACACACACGTAGACACACGTAGACACACACACACACGTAGACACACACACACGTAGACACACACACACGTAGACACACGTAGACACACACACACGTAGACACACACACACACACACACGTAGACACACACACACACACGTAGACACACACACACACACGTAGACACACACACACGTAGACACACACACGTAGACACACACACACGTAGACACACGTAGACACACACACACGTAGACACACACACACATGTAGACACACACACACACGGAGACACACACACACACGTAAACACACACACACACGTAGACACATACACACACACACACGTAGACACACACACACACGTAGACACACACACACGTAGACACACACACACGGAGACACACACACACACGTAGACACACACACACGTACACACACACGTAGACACACACACACACGTAGACACACACACACACACGTAGACACACACACACACGTAGACACACACACACACGTAGACACACACACACGTAGACACACACACACGTAGACACACACACACACGGAGACACACACACACACGTAGACACACACACACGTAAACACACACACGTAGACACACACACACACACGTAGACACACACGCACGTAGACACACACACACACGGAGACACACACACACATGTAGACACACACACACATGTAGACACACACACACGTAGACACACACACACACGTAGACACACACACACGTAGACACACACACACACGTAGACACACACGTAGACACACACACACAGTTACACACACACACGTAGACACACACACACGTAGACACACACACACGGAGACACACACACACACGGAGACACACACACACACGTAGACACACACACACACACGTAGACACACACACACACTTGTAGACACACACACACGGAGACACACACACACGGAGACACACACACACACGGAGACACACACACACATGTAGACACACACACACACATGTAGACACACACACACGTAGACACACACACACACGTAGACACACACACAGTCACACACACAACAACAACAACAACCGCCATTCGCCACTAAGTGGCGGTGACGTCACCACGACGCTTGTGCCAGGCCATGTGCACCTTGAGGCCACGTGAAGTGTCGAACGCCCGCTGGCAGGAGGTCACGGGGCAGACCCAGGTGCCACGGGTCGACTGACCGAGATGACCGAGATGACTGGCTGATGCACCACCTGTGCCCCCTACTGTGCCAACTTGCTGTGCTTTAGCCACCCGGCGCTCCGCTCGTTGTTGTGAGCGTCGCTCCTCCGCCCTCCGTTGTTGTTGGAGGGCGACTGCCTCCAACTGCCCAGTAGCGTCCTTCACGAGCCTCCTCCACAGAGGCCGATCTTGACACCGCTGGTACCAGTCATCGGCAAGTCCACTCAGCTCCACGTCCTCCTGTACCACATCACTCCATCTCTTCTCTAGCCCGTGCCGCGCCCGTTTAGCCCCCTCGATCCGGCCGAACAAAAGCTGTTTAGGCATGCGGTGGCTGGGCATGCGGGCTACATGACCCAGCCAACGCAGCCTTGCCTGCCGGAGGAGCTCACCGATGGGACTTTGCCCAGATCTTTCAAGGACTTGTGAGCTCCTCACACAATCCAGCCTGGTTAAACCCAGGATGGATCGTAGGCAGGCCAGCCTAAATGTTTCCAACCGGCGAAGATGCTCCACTAGGGGGGTCCACGTTTCGCAAGCGTAGAGAAGGGAGGGAATGACCGTGGCCGAGAAGACCTGAAGCTTCGTGCGGAGCGACAGACCAGGTAGCTTCCACACAGCGTTACGCAACCGATGAAAAGATATTGCCGCTCGACTGATTCGGAGTGAGACCTCTGCTGATAAACTGGAGCCGGTCATAAGCACACTGCCCAGGTATGGGAAACTCTCCACTCTCTCCACAACTGCCCTATCACCGATTGGTAGTTGTGGGGGTGGAGTGCCCGATGGTACAAAATACCCAGGCAGGTGCTTAGTTTTGGTGGGGCTGATGGTAAGGCCCCACCTCTTAGTGGCACACTCCAGTCTCAGCAGCAGCGTCTCCAACTCCTCTTCTGAATGAGCAGCTATTACCAAATCATCGGCATACATAACGTGGTTGACCAATAGGGAGCCATCCCTTGATCGCACCCGGGCGTCGATCAGCCTCCCATTATATCTGTACCAAATGGAAATTCCCCCGGTACAGCTATTGAAGGCTTCACGAACTACGCAGTCGAAATAGATGTTAAATAATGTGGGAGCCAGAGGACATCCCTGTCGCACCCCAAGGTGTACAGGGAAAGGCTCCGACTCCCGGCCACGTAGTTTTGCCCGGGCCCGCTCACCATCATGAAGGTCCTTAATGATCGTGAGCAGAGGGTCAGGGACTCCGAAAGCACGAAGAACAACCCAGAGCCCAGTCCTACTGATGGTATCATAGGCCTTGACCAGGTCAATAAAGCAGAGATGTAGGTCTTTTTGGAATTCCCTACACCTCTGCTGTAGCAGACGGACAGAAAATATGGCATCTGTGCAGGACCGCCCTTTCCTGAAACCACATTGGGGCTCCGCAAGCCTCTCCTCAGCGTGCCTAGCAAGGCGATGTTGAATAATCCTTGCCAGGACCTTACCCGGCACACTGAGGAGTGAGATGCCCCTGTAGTTGTTACAGTCGGTACGGTCCCCCTTCTTAAAGAGGGGGACCACCAGGGCATTCTTCCAGTCCTGCGGAACCCGTCCAGTGGTCCAGACTGTTGTTATGATGTCATATAGGGCAGTCTGTGCACAAACGCCACCCTCCCTCAGCATTTCGCTTGGGAGATCATCTCTGCCCGGTGCCTTCCCTGGTCTCAGACTCCAGATCGCCCTCAGTACTTCCTCAACAGATGGCACCTCAGCCAGCCACTCACAGGGGGTGACCTCTTCCAATATTTGAGGCACCGCAGCCTCAGCAGGGTTATCCCCACTTTGTGCCATGATGTTTTCCTGGCTGAGAGATTTTCCCTCCCCCAGGACCTCACAGAAATGCTCAGAAAATCTGCAAACCTGTTCCTGGGGGTCGGAGATTGGATCACCGTTTTTTCCCCTAATGATGGTAATAGGTGTGGCGCTACAGGTTACTTTTTTGATGGAGTTAAATAGTGTACGTACATACACGTGTACACACACGTGTACACACACGTGTACACACACGTGTACACACACGTGTACACACACGTGTACACACACGTCTACACACACGTCTACACACACAGCGGCTCACGTGATGAAACGCAGCGCCCGACACCCGCAAGGGACGCGACCTCCACCTCGTGAACTCGGATCGACCCACGGAGCCATCGCTAACGTCAACACCATCAGCCCCCCCCTCCATCCCTCCACCTCCACCCACCCCCCCCACCTCCACCCCCCCACCTCCCCCCCACCCCCATAACCCCACCTCCACCCCCCCCACCTCCACCCCCCCACCCCTCCACCCCTCCCCTCCTCCACCCACCTTTCCCCCCACCCCACGTCCACACCTCCCACCTCTCCCCCCACCTCCACACCCTCCCCTCAACCCCCCCCCCCCACACTGACCTCCACCCCCTCCACCCACTACCCCCCCCCCCCCCACCTCCATCACCACTCCCCCCTACCTCGACCCCCTCCCCCCCACCCACTACTCCATCACCAACTCCACCACCACCGCCACCACCACCATCAGCATCATCACCTCCAGCATCACCACCATTACCACCGCCACCACCACCATCATCACGACCACCACCATCACGACCACCACCACCATCATCACCACCACCATCATCATCATCACCACCACCACCATCATCACCACCACCATCACGACCATCACCACCATCATCACGACCACTACCACCATCACCACCACCATCATCACCACCACCATCACGACCACCACCACCATCACCACCACCACCATCACCACCATCGCGACCACCACCACCATCACCACCATCGCGACCACCACCACCATTATCACCACCATCACGACCACCATCACCACCACCACCACCACCACCCTCATCACCGCCACCACCACACGCGTGGTTGCACACAGCGGCCCTATCGTCCAGACCCACGTGCTCTCACACACACACAGAGAGAGAGAGAACTGGGACACGTGGCAAGGGTCGTGTCGAGGGACGCTTTGCTCCCGATCTTCCGTAGACTCTAAATCCCAGAAATAAGTCCGACAATCTGGCTGAGACGCAACGCGCATTTCTGCCTCGCTCATCCGTTACGTCCCTGAGATGCTTAGGGACCCTGGGCGCTTTTCTTCGGCTTGCTTATTACGCTGACTCATACACCCAGACATCCACCCAGTCACTCAATCACTCACTCATACACCCAGCCACCCACTCACCCACTCACCCACTCTATCACTCACTCATTCACTCACTCCTACACCCAGCCACTCACTCACCCACTCAATCACTCACCCATTCACTCACTCACACACCCAGACATCCACCCAGTCACTCAATCACTCACTCATACACCCAGCTACCCACTCACCCACTCACCCACTCTATCACTCACTCATTCACTCACTCTTAAACCCAGCCACCCACTCACCCACTCATTCACTCACCCATTCACTCACTCACACACCTAGACACCCAATCACCCACTCAATCACTCACCCATTCACTCACTCACTCCTACACCCAGCCAGCCACTCACCCACTCAATCACTCACCCATTCACTCACTCACACACCCAGACATCCACTCACCTACTCAATCACTAACCCATTCACTCACTCACACACCCAGCCACCCACTCACCCACTCAATCACTGATCCATTCACTCACTCACTCCTACACCCAGCCAGCCACTCACCCACTCAATCACTCACCCATTCACTCACTCACACACCCAGCCACCCAATCACCCACTCAATCACTCACCCATTCACTCACTCACTCCTACACCCAGCCAGCCACTCACCCACTCAATCACTCACCCATTCACTCACTCACACACCCAGACATCCACTCACCTACTCAATCACTAACCCATTCACTCACTCACACACCCAGCCACCCACTCACCCACTCAATCACTGATCCATTCACTCACTCACTCACCCATATACCCAGCCACCCACTCAATCACTCACTCATTCACTCACCCACCCACCCAACCCTTCACTCACCCACCTACTCAGCCACTTATTCACCAACTCATTCACCCACTTACTCATTCATCCACTCGTTCAACCAACCAACCACTCGCTCACCCACTCACGTAAACATCACGGAAACTTTGGTCAGTGCCGGATGAAGCTAAGTGCGGGGCCTGTAGCATTTGTTGTTATAATTCGGCGCAAAAAACAACAAGAAAATTTTAACTCGAGATATACACAATAAAGGTTTTTGGGTTAGATCGCGTAAGTATAAATGCGTCGAAACCCTCCACCACCCGACACGGCCAATCAGTTGGGGGTTTGTCACGTAAACAAAGCGGCAAATAGTTAATACTTCAACCCATCGGTGTGTTGGAGAGTGAATCCACAACATTTACCATCTGAGTAGTACGACGTTTCGCTGGTAATTACATCCAACATCATCGGGCGAAATATACAGCAGCAGGCGTCAGGGTTGGGATCGAACCCACGACCTCCTGCATACCAGGCGAGGTAGTTAACATCTCCTAGCCACCATGATGATGATGATGATGATGAGAGACACCGCAAACTTCAAATATACAGCAGGTGTCAGGGTCGGGATCGAACCCACGACCTCCTGCATACCAGGCGAGGTAGTTAACATCTCCTAGCCACCATGATGATGATGATGAGAGACACCGCAAACTTCAAATATACAGCAGGTGTCAGGGTCGGGATCGAACCCACGACCTCCTGCATACCAGGCGAGGTAGTTAACATCTCCTATCCACCATGATGATGATGGTGGTGATGATGAGAGACACCGCAAACTTCAAATATACAGCAGGTGTCAGGGTCGGGATCGAACCCACGACCTCCTGCATACCAGGCGAGGTAGTTAACATCTCCTAGCCACCGTTGCGCTTTCTCGTAATAAAGAATAACAACGTGGTAATTTTCGATTAAAGCTTTCGTGACTGCAGGGATTCGTATTCTTGGATCTTTCGGTAAAGTCACGTAGAAGGGAAACAATGAATTAATAAAAATAAAACGAATAAAATTCTCACGATGTTTCGGGCGCAACACAAGCGTCCATCATCAGGTGGGAAAGCATGGTCTGCTGCTGTTTTAAAATGTTTGAAATGGGTGTAGCTCAAGGGTTATGCAAAAAATTGGCCGGGGCTAGTGATGTTAATGTGAGAAATTAGCATGTAACTGTGGATATTGTTCGTGTGAATTGAAACAAAAGTTTTACATTTGATGATAATTGGTTATTTACCCTTCTATCTAAGGAAAGCTGTCTCGGGTGTGGACCAATCAACTTCAATGACAGTGCATACAGAGTTATGTTTTTTGTTTGCATTATGACTGCAGGTATTGTGGTCTTTGCAAACATGACTTCTTGTAAATAAAAGTGTCAGTTTTGTTGCCAGATAGAAGGGTAAAAAAACAATCATCATATTTTTTTACTGGCAAATGAGGTTCCAATGATGTTTTACATTCGATGTTTTTTTTTTCTAATTCACATCATCTGTTGGATGAATAACACCGCCTCCCCCTCTGCCCCACGCCAGCCACTTGCGTACTGGCCCCTTTGCTGGGCGTCTGTGAAAACGAGCTTCATAGCTCATCGGATTCCTCTAGTATATTGATTCTGATTCTGATCACGTGTGCGCGTGTGTTTATTTATTGCGATTAGCGCCACGTTGCGCTACGAACCTGGCGACCCGAGTTCGATTCCCGCTCACGGTCAACACCAGTGACGATTGTCTGAACCGGTCCTGTGCCTCCCCTAGGTCGACTCAGCCTTTAATGAGTACCTGGTGCGATGTGTGAGCATCGCCACTGGGGAGACAAAGGCGGCCGGGCGTGGTGTTGGCCACCCACCCCCTCGTGTGCCGTGCCGGCCTTCATAGGTGCTCGCTAACAGCACTTGCCCCAACAGCCTGTTAAGGCTACACGGGGGATATTTGTCTCTGTTATTTCCGTGCACACAGCAATGTTCTAACTCGTTTGTCAATAACAAAATTGGCCAATTACTAAAAATTCCCGCGTGGTGATGATGATAATTTAGAATGAACATCACGGCGTTTAGAGAGTCATTTGGCTCCTGCTATACATCTCCATGTGATGATGATGGTGATGGTGGTAATAAGCAGAGGTGGGACAAAGTCATTGTTATGCAAGTCCAAGTCGAGTCGCAAGTCATCAAATTCATGACTCGAGTCTGACTCGAGTCCAAGTCACATGACTCGAGTCCACATCTCAGAGGTGGGACAAAGTCATTGTTATGCAAGTCCAAGTCGAGTCGCAAGTCATCAAATTCATGACTCGAGTCTGACTCGAGTCCAAGTCACATGACTCGAGTCCACATCTCAGAGGTGGGACAAAGTCATTGTTATGCAAGTCCAAGTCGAGTCGCAAGTCATCAAATTCATGACTCGAGTCTGACTCGAGTCCAAGTCACATGACTCGAGTCCACATCTCAGAGGTGGGACAAAGTCATTGTTATGCAAGTCCAAGTCGAGTCGCAAGTCATCAAATTCATGACTCGAGTCTGACTCGAGTCCAAGTCACATGACTCGAGTCCACATCTCAGAGGTGGGACAAAGTCATTGTTATGCAAGTCCAAGTCGAGTCGCAAGTCATCAAATTCATGACTCGAGTCTGACTCGAGTCCAAGTCACATGACTCGAGTCCACATCTCAGAGGTGGGACAAAGTCATTGTTATGCAAGTCCAAGTCGAGTCGCAAGTCATCAAATTCATGACTCGAGTCTGACTCGAGTCCATGTCACATGACTCGAGTCCACACCTCTGGACTAATAAGCCCACTTATTCGCTGAGCTCGCGTTTGCGATGGCCAGGGTCGATTCTAGAAAAAAATACAACCACGTAGCTATGTGGGGGCCGTACCTGACAAAATGAAAAATATTTTTTTTGGGTCTTTCGGTAAAGCCACGTAGATAAGAAAAAAAGAACAAAAATCTAAATCACGACGTTTCGATCGCAACACAAGTAATCGTCTTCAGGTGAGAAAGAGGGGAATCTGCTGAGAAAGGCTGTTTGTAAAGGTTTAGAGATGGGCGGAGGCAGATAATGTTAATGTGGGAGCTCCTACAAAACAAAGATTCGTTCGCAGCCACAGGCTTCCAACATTAGCTCAGAGAGTGGAATATCACCATCTTGTGTTGGGTTAATAATGTTATTTTTATTCTTAGGTTTTTTCGGTAAAGTCACGTAGGTAAAAAATGTAAATTAATAAAAGTAAAATAAAAATAAAAATCACGACGTTTCGGAGGCAACACAAGCTTCCGTCTTCAGGTGGAACCGTCACAGCACGATTGCTGTACTTGATGCAGCTGTTTTGCTGTGACGGTTCCACCTGAAGACGGAAGCTTGTGTTGCCTCCGAAACGTCGTGATTTTTATTTTATTTTTATTTTACTTTTATTAATTTTTATTTTTTACCTACGTGACTTTACCGATAAAACCTAAGAATATGAATCCTTGCAGTCACGAAAGCTTTAAATCTAGAATGCTAGTATTTTTAATAATAATGTTATTATTATTAATAATAATGTTATTATTCCCACCATTGGAACTCCATACTCTTTGTTTTTTTCGGTAAAGTCACGTAGGTCAAAAAAAGAAAACAAATAAATTAAATCACGACGTTTCGAAGGCAACACAAGCCTCCGTCTTCAGTTGAAACCGTCACAGCAAAATTGCTGTATCAAGTAATTTTTCACCTGAAGACGGAAGCTTGTGTTGCCTCCGAAAGGTCGTGATTTATTTTATTTGTTTTCTTTTTTAACCTATGTGACTTTACCGAAAAAACCAAAAAGTATGAATCTTTGCAGTCACGAAAGCTTCAAATCTAGCATACATTGGAACCTCCTTTGCCAGTAGCAAAATATGATAATTGTTTTTTTACCATTTTTATCTGGCAACAAAACTGACACCTTTTTTTACAAGGAGTCATGTTTGCATTGACCACAATACCTGCGGTCGGAATTCAAGCAAAAAACACAACTCTGATAATGTATGCACTGTCCTTGAAATGGAATGGTCCACACCCGAGACAGCTTTCCTAAGAGCCTAGTCTCACATGGTGTTTCACCAGATGATGCCAAAAGGCGCACAACTCAAAGACAATGCACCATCAGAGTATGAAAGCTCGGGTTAAGCATTTACACCATTGGAACCTGCTTTGCTAGTAGCAAAATATGCTAATTGTTTTTTTACCCTTTTAATCTGGCAACAAAACTGACACCTTTTTATACAAGAAGTCATGTTTGAATTGACCACAATACCTGCGGTCGGAATGCAAACAAACAACACAACTCTGATAATGTATGCACTGTCCTTGAAATTGATTGGTCCACACCCGAGACAGCTTTTCTTAGAGCCCAGTCTCACCTGGTGTTGGACCAGATGACGACAAATGTTATATTGAGGACATTGTGAAATGATTTTCCGACAGCCAGCTGAGCTAATGGTCAGTGGGGCGTTGTGAGTGTGTAGAGTGGGCACCGATGTGGCTAGGGGATGTTACCTCCCTCGCCCGGTCTGCAGGAAGTCGTCGTGGATTCGATCCCGACCCTTGACGGCGTTGCAATTAAATCCGCGAATAAAAAGGGAACGACTTCCCCCCCCCTCCCCTTCCACCTCCCCCCCCCCCCTCACCCCTCCCTCCCCCTGGGACGATCAAACGATGATGGAAAATCGATCAAAGCTACTGGACATCTGTGAAAAAATAGATGTATAGCTCATCGAATTCCTCCAGTGCAAATAAAGATTCTGATTCTACTCTGGTGATGGCGGTGGCAGTCGACTCACATCCCCCGCCCTCTCCCCCCATACCCCCCGCCCCCCCATCACCCCACCTCAGCAAGCCCCTCGCTAGCCCCCTCTATAGCCCCTCTATAGCCCCTGTATAGCCCAGGAGGTGGAGGTGGTGGAGGTGGTGGTGGTGGAGGAGGAGGTGGAGGAGGAGGTGGTGGTGGTGGAGGAGGAGGTGGAGGAGGTGGAGGTGGTGGTGGTGGAGGAGGAGGTGGAGGAGGTGGAGGTGGTGGAGGAGGAGGTGGAGGAGGTGGAGGTGGTGGTGGAGGAGGAGGTGGAAGAGGTGGTGGAGGAGGAGAAGGTGGTGGCGGTGGTGGTGGAGGAGGAGGTGGTAGTGGAGGTGGAGGAGGGGGTGGAGGTGGAGGTCGTGGTGGAGGAGGAGGTGGTGGAAGAGGTGGAGGTGGTGGTGGAGGAGGAGGTGGTGGTGGAGGTGGAGGAGGGGGTGGAGGTCGTGGTGGGGGAGGTGGTGGTGGTGGAGGAGGTGGTCGTGGTGCAGGAGGAGGTGGTGGAGGAGAAGGTGGTGGAGGTGGTGGTGGAGGAGGAGGTGGAAGAGGTGGAGGAGGGGGTGGAAGAGCAGGAGGAGGGAGTGGAGGAGGAGGCGCCATCGAGGTGAGTGACAGGTGACTGCGATATTGTCCACCCCCCCCCCATAACTACCCCCCCACCCCCAGCCCCCCCCCCCCCCCAGCCCCCCCCCCCCCATGGCTTTCACAGCCCCGACGACTGCGGCGCCTTAATTGATAGCGGACGTCGATGGGAGAGTTCGAGAGACGCTCCGCTAATTGGACCCCCCCCCCTCGGTGACGGCCGCAGGGCGAACCGCGTTGCCACGAATATTCACGGTCCGCCAATCAACGCCCGCGCGGTGCATTGTGGGGCTGATTGTGCGTGCGGTGACGGGAGCGTCAAAATCGACGCAATTAAAGAAGCGATTGTCAAACGCGGCGATTTAATTGCAGGCATGACGAGGGTGATATTCTCTTTGTTTTTTTTTAAATCGTTTACATTAAGTTCACTTGCTTGCTTGCTTGCGCGCTTACGACCGTGCAAATATTTCGGTCGTTTTTTAACCCACTTCCCGTGATACAATCGAGCTGACATTTTGCACACAGACTCGTTGTGCGTGACAATTTATTTTCGTGAAAATTTGTTTCCAAAATTTTCCACTTTTTAGGAAAAAAAAAATTATATTTAATTTAAAATACCAATGTGATAAAAATGAAACTCTTACTCACGAAAAACAGAAATGAATAATGAAATAAAACCGATGCCACGCATATAAAGGATTTATAGTGAAAAACTTTGTTGTTACGGGTTAATTTTTAAAATGTATGTTTTGTTTTGCTACGGTGCGAAAGACGTTCCTCGCACGTGCTCTCGTTAAAAATGATTGTAAATTGTCAATATGATTATTTAAATGTGAATAAATTAATTATATTCGTAACTAACTATTATTTTTATTTTACCAGGTAAGGCCCCAACGAGCTCTATAACAGCTCCTGTTATAGAGTTCGAAAGGCATGACTGTTGATTCTAAATGTGGAGGGGAAAAAACTGGAGGACCCGGAGAAAAATCCACGCGACTCACGAACAGAGAAAGAGAGACACGCAAACTCCACATACACAGCAGCAGGCGTCAGGGTCGGGATCAAACCCATGATCTCCTGTACACCAGGCGAGGTAGTCAACATCTCCTAGCCACCGTGATGATGATGAGAGAGAGAGACACACAAACTCCAAATATACAGCAGCAGGCATCATCAGGGTCGGGATGTAACCCACGACCTCCTGTACACCAGGCGAGGCAGTTAACATCTCCTAGCCACCGTGGCGCCATATAATAATTTGGTGTCCGGTATAAAAATTAACAAATGTATCGGACTCGCGATAAATACATCACACTCACAACCATCACACACGACGCTTATTATGTTGATCGTTTTAATATCAGGAATAGAGGTCTCATTAGCCTCTGGGGTTATCCGGCTGTGATGGTGATGATGGTGGTGATTATGCTTCCAGATGAAGGTTATGATAATGGTCATGATGGTGGTGATGATGATGGTGATGGCGATGATGATGGTGGTGGTGATGATGATGATAATGGTGGTGATGATGATGATGATAATGGTAATGATGGTGATTATGATGATGATGGTGGTGGTGGTGATGATGATGAAGATGGTGGTGATGGTGATGATGGTGGTGGTGGTGGTGATGATGGTGGAAGTGCTGGTGGTGGTGTTGATACCGGTGGTGGTGGTGGTGTTGGTGGTGACGTCTTCTGTCTCAAATGATTTGGTGACCGGTATGAATTCAACAATTACCTAAAGATAGAACACGCGAAAGACAGGGAGAGACACCGAGAGAGACACAGGGAGAGAAAGACAGGGAGACAGAGAGAGAGACACCGAGAGAGATACAGGGAGAGAGAGACACACACAGGGAGAGAGACACACACAGGGAGAGAGAGACACACAGGGAGAGAGAGACAGAGAGAGAGACAGACAGAGAGAGAGAGACAGAGAGAGAGACACATGGAGAGAGAGACAGAGAGAGAGACAGACAGAGAGAGAGAGAGAGACAGAGAGAGAGACACATGGAGAGAGAGACAGAGAGAGAGACAGAGAGAGAGAGACGTAGAGAGAAAGATGTTGAGAGAGAGGAGGGAGATAATTTCCAACGCCTCCGAGCTCACCCGCCAAACGGCTTTACCAATTACTTCTTTTAAATATATTTTTTTTCTAATAAATATAACAACAACCCGAATACGACGACGTTTTTTCTTTATCTTGCGCCTTCTCTCGTTAATTTGAGGCTTTCATTGGTGAGCGTTGGAGCGAGGTTTTTTTGGTGGTGGTGGTGGTGGCGGCTATCTTGAAAAAGCAACGCGTAGCTTCATCATGATGCTAACGAGGTCCCTCTGCCGATGTTGTTGTTTTACTCTTATAGGTAGAAGAGGAGGTGAATGAGAAAGAGGAGGTGGTGGTGGTGGTGGTGGTGGAGGTGGTGGTGGTGGAGGTGGTGGTGGAGGTGGTGGTGATGGAGGTGACGGTGGTGGAGGTGGAGGGGGTTGGTTGAGGTGGAGGAGGAGGAGGATGTAGTGGTAGAGGAGGAGGTGGAGGAGGTGGTGGTGGAGGTGGTGGAGGTGGAGGAGGTGGTGGAGGTGGTGGAAGGAGTGGAGGAGGTAGGGGAGGAGGAGGTGGTGGTGGTGGTAGTAGTGGTGGTGGTGGTGGAGGAGGTGGTGGTGGTGGAGGAGGTGGTGGTGGAGGAGGTGGTGGAGGTGGTGGAAGGAGTGGAGGAGGTAGCGGAGGAGGAGGTGGTGGTGGTGGTAGTAGTGGTGGTGGTGGTGAAGAATGTGGTGGAGGAGATCGTGGTGGAGGAGGTTGTGGAAGGAGTGAAGGTGGTGGAGGAGGCGGTGGAGGTGGTGGAGGAGGATGTGGTGGTGGAGAATGTGGAGGAGGTGGTGTTAGAGGAGGAGGTGGTGGAAGGAGTGGCGGAGGAGGTGGTGGAGGAGGTGGTGGTGGTGGTGGAGGAGGTGGTGGAGGAGGTGGTGGTGGTGGTGGAGGAGGTGGTGGAAAACGTGGTGGAGGTGGTGGATGTGGTGGAGCTGGAGGAGATAGTGGTGGAGGAGGTTGTGGAAGGAGTGGAGGAGGTGGTGGAAGAGGTGGTGGTGGTGGAGGTAGTGGAGAAAGTGGAGGAGGTGGTGGAGGTGGTGGATGTGGTGGTGGTGGTGGTGGAGGTGGTGGTGGTGGAAGTAGTGGAGGAGGCATGTCAATGCCAGGAGGTGCGGCGATGGTTTCCTGCTGACAGATCAAAGCTGACGATGAATGATCGAGCGAAATAACAATTAAAAAAAAACATGCAAATTAAACAAAAAACGCAACACTTCACTCCCTATAAAGAAGGCACCATTGTTCCGAAAGAGGTGCCAATTTAAAGATCCTCTTCCTTTAAAAGCCGCAGTCTTGTTGACAGATGTGTTGATGCGTCTTGTTGTTGTTGGTTTGTTTGTTTTGCTACAGCTGCTGCAGATGATGACTGACGCCAGCTGCTGAATATTTGAAATGTGCGTGTCTCTCTCTCTCTCGTCATCATCACGGTGGCTAGGAGATGTTTACTACCTCGCCTGGTGTACAGGAGGTCGTGGGTTCGATCCCGGACCCTGACGACGCCTGCTGCTGTATATTTGGAGTTTGCGTGTCTCTCTCTCATCATCATCATCACGGTGGCTAGGAGATGTTAACTACCTCGCCTGGTGTACAGGAGGTCGTGGGTTCGATTCCGACTCTGACGATGCCTGCTGCTGTGTATTTGGAGTTTGCGTGTCTCTCTCTATTCATCATCCTCACGGTGGCTAGGAGATGTTAACTACTTCGCCTGGTGCACAGGAGGTCGTGGGTTCGATCCCGGACCCTGACGACGCCTGCTGCTGCTGTGTATTTGGAGTTTGCGTGTCTCTCTCTCTCACTCCCCGTGGTCGAGTGAATGTTTTTTTTTTCCGCTCTTGTACATTTATAATCATCAAAATAATAATTTAAATGCATCATGTATATCTCACAGATCCCCTCCCCCACGCACCCCCTCGGCGCGTCCAGAGATCATAGCATCATCATCATCAGCAGCAGTAGCAGCAGGGGCTGGGGCACACGGAGAATTAAAAAAAAAGAAACGGAGAAAAATCCACGATGCAATTTATAACCGTGAGCGAAAAAAGACGGGTTAACCTTTAAATCGACTAATTAGGAAGTGCATTAATGGGTAATAAATTAAACACGGAGCCGTGAGTTCCGTCCGTGTGTGTGTAACTCAAAACGTAAATATTCTATGTATGTTTAGCGTCTCTTCGCTGGCCTATCGGCCCTGTACGGCCTCAGAGCCTCCTGGGGATGAAGAATCAGTTTGAGGCTGAGTCGACCTAGGGGAGGGCCCATAGATCGGTTCAGATAATCGTCACCGGTATTGGCCGTGAGCGGGAATCGAACCCGGGTCGCCAGGTTCGTAGCGCAGCGCGCTAACCGCTACACTACCGCTCCCCACCTACTCACACACTCACACACACACACACCTACACACACACTCACACACCTACACACACACTCACACACCTACACACACACTCACACACTCCTCACACACCTACTCACACACTCACACACCTACACACACACTCACACACCCCTCACACACCTACTCACACACTCACACACCTACTCACACACTCACACACCTACACACACACTCACACACCTACACACACACTCACACACCTACACACACACTCACACACCTACACACAGACTCACACACCTACTCACACACTTACACACTCACACACCTACTCACACACTCACATACTCACACACCTACTCACACACTCACACACTCCTCACACACCTACTCACACACTCACACACCTACACACGCACTCACACACCTACACACACACTCACACACCTACACACACACTCACACACCTACTCACACACTTACACACTCACACACCTACTCACACACTCACACACCTACTCACACACTCACACACTCACACAACTACTCACACACTCACACAACTACTCACACACTCACACACTTACACACTCACACACACTCACACACACTCACACGCCTACTCACACACACACCTACTCACACACTCACACACCTACTCATACACTCACACACTTACACGCTCACACCTACTCACACACTCACACACTCACACACCTACTCACACACTCACACAACTACTCACACACTCATACACTCACACACTCACACACTCACACACACACACCTACTCACACACTCACACACACTCACACACTCACACGCCTACTCACACACTCACACACACTCACACACTCACACACCTACTCACAGACTCACACACCTACTCACAGACTCACACTCACACACCTACTCACACACCTGCTCACACACTCACACGCCTACTCACACACTCACACACCTACTCATACACTCACACACCTACTCATACACTTACACACTCACACACTCACACACTCACACACCTACTCACACACTCACACACTCACACACTCACACACCTACACACACACTCACACACCTACACACAGACTCACACACCTACTCACACACTTACACACTCACACACCTACTCACACACTCACACACTCACACACCTACTCACACACTCACACACTCACACAACTACTCACACACTCACACAACTACTCACACACTCACACACTTACACACTCACACACACTCACACAACTACTCACACACTCACACAACTACTCACACACTCACACACTTACACACTCACACACACTCACACACACTCACACGCCTACTCACACACACACCTACTCACACACTCACACACCTACTCATACACTCACACACTTACACGCTCACACCTACTCACACACTCACACACTCACACACCTACTCACACACTCACACAACTACTCACACACTCATACACTCACACACTCACACACTCACACACACACACCTACTCACACACTCACACACACTCACACACTCACACGCCTACTCACACACACACCTACTCACACACTCACACACACTCACACACTCACACACCTACTCACAGACTCACACACCTACTCACAGACTCACACACCTACTCACACACCTACTCATACACTCACACACCTACTCACACACTCACACACACTCACACACTCACACACCTACTCATACACTCACACACTCACACACCTACTCATACACTCACACACCTACTCACACACTCACACACACTCACACACTCACACACCTACTCATACACTCACACACTCACACACCTACTCACACACCTACTCACAGACTCACACACCTACTCACACACCTACTCATACACTCACACACCTACTCACACACTCACACACACTCACACACTCACACACCTACTCACTCACACACCTACTCACACACCTACTCACTCACACACCTACTCATACACTCACACACCTACTCACACACACTCACACACTCACACACCTACTCACACACACACCTACTCACACACCTACTCACAAACTCACACACCTACTCATACACTCACACACACTCACAGACTCACACGCCTACTCACACACTCACACACCTACTCACACACTCACACACCTACTCATACACTCACACACCTACTCATACACTCACACACTCACACACCTACTCACTCACACACCTACTCACACACTCACACACACTCACACACTCACACACCTACTCACAGACTCACACACCTACTCACAGACTCACACACCTACTCACACACCTACTCATACACTCACACACCTACTCACACACTCACACACACTCACACACTCACACACCTACTCACTCACACACCTACTCACACACTCACACACACTCACACACTCACACACCTACTCACTCACACACCTACTCACACACCTACTCATACACTCACACACCTACTCACACACTCACACACACTCACACACTCACACACCTACTCACAAACTCACACACACTCACACACTCACACACCTACTCACTCACACACCTACTCACACACTCACACACACTCACACACTCACACACCTACTCACTCACACACCTACTCACACACCTACTCAAAGGTTACCCGCAGATGGATGTTCGCCCTCTCGCTTTCTCCATTCAACATTCAGCATTAAACCAACTCCCACGCAGCGAATCGGGCAACCGATAAGCGAGGCACCTGCAGCCGACACAGCAGGAAACTTGCCCGATAGTTTTGCCCAATTATAACCCGTTTGGGTTGCGGTGGTTCAGAGTGTGTGGGTGGGTGGGTGAATGGGTGGGTGGGTGAATGGGTGAGTGGGTGAATGGGTGGGTGGGTGAATGGGTGGGTGGGTGAATGGGTGAATGGGTGGGTGGGTGAGTGGGTGGGTGGGTGAGTGGGTGGGTGGGTGAGTGGGTGGGTGGGTGAGTGAGGGGGTGAGTGAGTGGGTGGTGGGTGATTGGGTGAATGGGTGAGTGAGTGGGTGGGTGAATGGGTGGGTGAGTGGGTGGATGGGTGGGTGAGCGGGTGGGTGGGTTAGTGGGTGGGTGAGTGAGTGGGTGGGTGAATGGGTGGGTGGGTGAATGGGTGGGTGAATGGGTGGGTGAATGGGTGGGTGGGTGGGTGAATGGGTGGGTGGGTGGGTGAATGGGTGGGTGGGTGAATGGGTGAGTGGGTGAATGGGTGGGTGGGTGAGTGGGTGGGTGAATGGGTGGGTGGGTGAATGGGTGGGTGGGTGAGTGAGTGAGTGAGTGGGTGGGTCGGTGAGTAGGTGGGTGGGTGAATGGGTGGGTGAATGGGTGGGTGGGTGGGTGAATTGGTGGGTGGGTGAATGGGTGAGTGGGTGAATGGGTGGGTGGGTGAGTGGGTGAGTGAGTGGGTGGGTGAGTGAGTGAGTGAGTGGGTGGGTGAATGGATGGGTGAGTGAGTGGGTGGGTGAATGGGTGGGTGAGTGGGTGAATGGGTGGGTGAGTGGGTGGATGGGTGGGTGAGCGGGTGGGTGGGTTAGTGGGTGGGTGAGTGAGTGAGTGGGTGGGTGAATGGGTGGGTGGGTGAATGGGTGGGTGAATGGGTGGGTGAATGGGTGGGTGGGTGGGTGAATGGGTGGGTGGGTGAATGGGTGAGTGGGTGAATGGGTGAGTGGGTGAATGGGTGGGTGGGTGAGTGGGTGGGTGAATGGGTGGGTGGGTGAATGGGTGGGTGGGTGAGTGAGTGAGTGAGTGGGTGGGTGGGTCGGTGAGTGGGTGGGTGAATGGGTGGGTGAATGGGTGGGTGGGTGGGTGAATGGGTGGGTGGGTGAATTGGTGGGTGGGTGAATGGGTGGGTGGGTGAATGGGTGAGTGGGTGAATGGGTGGGTGGGTGAGTGGGTGAGTGAGTGGGTGGGTGAGTGAGTGGGTGGGTGAATGGGTGGGTGAGTGGTGGATGGGTGGGTGAGCGGGTGGGTGGGTTAGTGGGTGGGGGAGTGGGTGAGTGGGTCAATGGGTGGGTGAGTGAGTGAGTGAGTGAGTGGGTGGGTAGGTGGGTGAGTGGGTGAGTGAGTGGGTGGGTGAATGGGTGGGTGAGTGGGTGGATGGGTGGGTGAGCGGGTGGGTGGGTTAGTGGGTGGGTGAGTGAGTGGGTGAATGGGTGGGTGGGTGAATGGGTGGGTGAATGGGTGGGTGGGGGGGTGAATGGGTGGGTGGGTGAATGGGTGGGTAAATGGGTGGGTGGGTGAATGGGTGGGTGGGTGAATGGGTGGGTGAGTGAGTGGGTGGGTGAATGGGTGGGTGGGTGAATGGGTGGGTGGGGGAATGGGTGGGTGAGTGAGTGGGTGGGTGAATGGGTGGGTGAATGGGTGGGTGGGGGAATGGGTGGGTGAGTGAGTGGGTGGGTGAATGGGTGGGTGAGTGAGTGGGTGGGTGAATGGGTGGGTGGGTGAGTGAGTGGGTGGGTGGATGAGTTGATGGGTGCATGGGTGGAGGAGTGATTGGATGCTTGATTGAGTGAGTAGGTGAGTAGGTGGGTGAGTGCACGGGTGGAGGAGTGAGTAGGTAGGTGGGTGAGTGAGTAGGTGATTAGGTGGGTGGAGTAGTTGGGTGAATGGGTGGGTGAGTGGATGGGTAGGTGGGTGGGTCAGTGCGTGGGTGGGTGAGAGAGTGGGTGGGTGGGTGAGTGAGCGAGTGGGTGAGTGTGTGAGTACGTCAGTGGGTGAGTGGGTTGATGGGTAAGTGGGTGAGTGAGTGCGTGGGTGGGTGGGTGAGTGAGCGAGTGGGTGAGTGTGTGAGTACGTCAGTGGGTGAGTGGGTTGATGGGTAGGTGGGTGAGTGAGTGCGTGGGTGGGTGGGTGAGTGAGCGAGTGGGTGAGTGTGTGAGTACGTCAGTGGGTGAGTGGGTTGATGGGTAGGTGGGTGAGTGAGTGCGTGGGTGGGTGGGTGAGTGAGCGAGTGGGTGAGTGTGTGAGTACGTCAGTGGGTGAGTGGGTTGATGGGTAGTTGGGTGAGTGAGTGCGTGGGTGGGTGGGTGAGTGAGCGAGTGGGTGAGTGTGTGAGTACGTCAGTGGGTGAGTGGGTTGATGGGTAGGTGGGTGAGTGAGTGGATGAGCAAGTGAGTGGGTGGTTGCGTAGCGAGCAGCAGCTACGAGGCGAGGGGGTTTTTGCTTGGTCAGCACCACGCCCGGCCGCTTTTGTCTCCCCAGTGGCGACGTTTACACCTCGCGCCAGGTCCTGTTCGAGGCCGAGGCGACCTAGGGGAGGCCCACTCCCGGGACCGGTGCAGATGATCGTCACCGGTGTTGATGTTGGGGGCCATCGCTCCCCCTCGAGACGTTTGGAGTTTGCGTCTCTCTCTCTCATCATCATCACGGTGGCCAGGAGATGTTGACTACCTCGCCTGGTTTTATAGGAGTTCGATCCCGACCCCTGACGCCTGCTGCTGTATATTTGGAGTTTGCGTCTCTCTCTCAGTGGAGCCTTACCTGGTAAAGTAAAACACACTAATTGTGTAAAATAAAATTTTATTTTATTTTATTTATTTAAATTTCATTTTATTTCTACATACGTGACTTTACCGAAAAAACGAGTGTAATTTCTGCAAGTCACGAAAGCTTCAATTCTATATTAATAATTGCGTAGTTTTAGTTTAGTCAAACACGGTGGTACAGCAAGCAAGTGTGAGCCGTGTACGTTTAAAATCATTAAAATTTAAAACGCATTCGTTTAGAACTTATAACCATTCCGCCATATTCTTGGTGCTTTCGGTAAAGTCACGTTGATATAAAATAAAAATGAAAACGTAATAAAATAGAATAAAAATGGAATAAAAATGTTTTACAATAATAAAATAGAAAATATTAAATAAAAAACTAAAATAAAAAATACTCATTCATAAAATTTTAAAAAAATAAAGATTATAAATAATAAAATAAAAATAATTCATTCTAAATTAAAAACATAAAATAACAAGAGATAAGAAAAATAATCAAATACATTTGAAATAAAAAAATCGTAAATTTAAAATAATAAAAACACAAAAGTCCACGACGTTTAAGTCAAAATTTTAACAAATCGCCACCACCACCACCACCCCCCGCCATCATCACCACTACCGACCGACTCCTGCGGCCGTCTGGAACGCTCTTCCCCTCCGATATTCAGAAACCACCGGTAGCTCTGCGCTTTTAAATCATCGTCGAGATGATCGACAAGCTCATTGCCTTGTAACTGCTTAGGTACGGCGCGAAAGAAGTCCGATAAATCATGCGCCCGGCAGTCGACAGCGTGCCTCTCACAACAGCAGCTGCATCTTGAAGAGGGAGCGGCGAGAGGAAGAGGGGTTAGTTGGTTTTGCCGTGGAGTTGCAAGACGTCCAAAAGCCCCACGCACATTTCTGCTGATGTGGTGGAACTCAGCCGCAGAAGTTGTTTAGAAACTTCCCCTCCCCCCAAACCCCTCCCCTCCCCCAAACCCCTCCCCTCGCCCCCCAAACCCCGCCCCTCGCCCCCCAACCCCCGCCCCTCCCCCGCCCCCCCCCCAGCCCCCACTGCTACGAGCTTCCCGCTCGACCAAATCCGCTCATTTCAGGGCTCCCTGCATCTGGAGTCTTTCCAAACAGTGGTGGTGGTAGTGGTGGTAGTGGTGGTGGTGGCAGTGGTGGTGGCAGTGGTAGTGACAGTGGTGGTAGTGGTGGTGGTGACAGTGGTGGTGGCAGTGGTGGTGACAGTGTATGGTAGTGGTGGTGGTGACAGTGGTGGTAGTGGCAGTGGTGGTGGTGGTGGTGGCAGTGGTGGTGGTGGTGGTGGCAGTGGTGACAGTGGTGGTGGTGGCAGTGGTGGTGGTAGTGGTGGTGGTGGTAGTGGTGGTGGTGGTGGCAGTGGTGGTGGTGGTGGTAGTGGTGGTAGTGGTGGTGGTAGTGGTGGTGGTGGTAGTGGTGGTCGTAGTGGTGGTGACAGTGGTGGTAGTGGTGGTGGTGGTGGCAGTGGTGGTGGTGGCGGTGGTAGTGGTGGTGGTGGTGGTAGTGGTGGTAGCAGTGGTGGTGGTGGCAGTGGTGGTGGTGGTGGTAGTGGTGGTGGTAGTGGTGGTGGTTGTGGTAGTGGTGGTGGTAGTGGTAGTGGTGGTGGTAGTAGTGGTGGTAGTGGTGGCAGTGGTGGTGGTAGTGGTGGTGGTGGTAGTGGTGGTGGTGGTAGTGGTGGTGGTGGTGGTAGTGGTGGCAGTGGTGGTGGTGGTGGTAGTGGTGGTGGTGGTGGTAGTGGTGGTGGTGGTAGTGGTGGCAGTGGTGGTGGTAGTGGTGGTAGTGGTAGTGGTGGTGGTGGTGGTAGTGGTGGTGGTGGTGGTAGTGGTGGCAGTGGTGGTGGTGGTAGTGGTGGTGGTGGTAGTGGTGGTGGTGGTGGCAGTGGTGGTGGCAGTGGTGGTG
>NW_027615274.1:10000-22669 GCF_965212315.1 Lampetra planeri | reverse complement strand
TTGCTGGGGTCACAAAAAAGATCTCCAAAATCCTGATTAAACACAAGATCCAGGTCAGATTCAACACAGTACATAAAATCCGTGATCTGGTACCGTCTGTAAAAGATGTGATTCCAGACATACAGTACCCTGGCGTCTACAAACTAAGTTGCCTCTGTGGTAGCAGTTACATTGGGGAAACCAAACGACACGTCTCAGACCGCATTCGTGAACATAAAGCTGATCTAAAACACGGTAGGACAAACACCTCAGCCGTGGCAGACCACTGTTACAACTCAGTGGGCTCACATGACATTGACTTCTCCAAGACGGAGGTTCTCTGCAAGCCATCTGGCTATCATGAGAGATTCGTTCATGAGGCGATCCACATATACAAACACAGAGACAATTTTAACCGAGAAGATGGATTCAGGCTTAGCAATCATTGGAAGGACGTAATAAACCATTTCGATACACATTAGGGTGAGTTGAATAATACATAGTGTTATATTAAAATGTATAAAGTATAGGGTGGTTTACAGCAATACAGTATATAATTTAAAGTTGGGTTTATCTATGGCAGTATATAGTACTGTATATGCTAAGAGAATAAAGTTTAGATGGAAGTATATTATATACTTCTTACGACGTAGAATTGTAATTTATTATTTGTTGTTAGTAACTCAGCTTATTGTAGAGTATAGTAAGTATCAGTTTATATTTTAGTTTTTTATGTAGTTTTTACTTTGGTTTTCTACGTGGTTGTTTGGTAAATGCAGCTACATATCATTAACATTCCTTTCCTTTATTAACGCTGTTCCTTGCGCCCCCCCCGTGGTGCTGTTGATCCTGCATAATGCATGGGCATAATGGGACTTTGAAACCCCTCCGCCCACCTCCTACTCATTGCCCATTGGTATGCTAAATTCCTCTTCATATGCACATTCTTTTGTTAAGGCGCTCCTCCTCGCTACACCTATATAAGCTCCTAGCTTGATAATGTCTCATTCTTCGCCTGAGGACGGCTGCTTGCGTTGTGGCCGAAACGTCGTGAGAATTGTTTTATTATGTTTTATTTTTATTATTTTATTACTTCCCTTCTACGTGACTTTACCGAAAGAACCAAGAAGATGAATCCCTGCAGTCACGAAAGCTTTAAATCGAAATAAAACAATCCATTTTTTAAATGTTTTATATTTTTATTATTTTATTTTTTCTAAAAATATAAAACAATAAAAAATGTTATTGTTTTATATTTTTATTATTTTATTCTTTCTAAAAATATAAAACAATACATTTTTTTATTGTTTTATATTTTTATTATTTTATTATTTCCCTTCTACGTGACTTTACCGAAAGAACCAATAATATGAGTCCCTGCAGTCACGAAAGCTTTAAATCAAAATGTAATTCCACAATTGTTTGATATTTTGTTTGCTCTCTCCGTGATAGCCACTTAGGTCGACTCAGCCTCAAATGAGTGGACTTGGTGCGATGGTGTTGTCGTAAACACCGCCACTGGGGAGACAACGGCGGCCGGGCGTGCGCGCTGATTGGCCACCCACTTAGCCCCACGTGTCGCCTTCATCGGCTAACAGCACTTGTCCCAACACTCTGTGAAGGCTACACGGGGGGACCTTTGTCTTTTGTGTGCATCGGAGTATTTGTTTCAGAGCGGAATGGAAATCCGAAGCTCTTGTTCACACCGGGATCAGAACGTTAGAACAACCGCGAACAATTCGCAAAGAAAACAAACAAAAAAAACACGACGGGAGTGCAAAGTATAGGAAAAGGTCAAGAAAATAACTTTTAAAAAATTATTTACGAAGTCAAGCTTTACTAACCCGGCTTCGCCCGGGACTTTGATTCACCACGCCCGGCCGCCTTTGTCTCCCCAGTGGCGATGTTCACACACCACACCACTTACTCGTTTGAGGCTGAGTCGACCTAGGGGAGGGCCCAGGAGCGGTTGAAATAATCGTCAGCGGTGGTGGCCGAGAGCGGGAATCGAACTCGGGTCGCCGGGTTCGTAGCGCGGCGCGCTACCCGCTACACTACAATGCGTGACGCTTCCACGTGCGGGGGTCACGTGACAGATGTGACGTCACAGCTCACTTGCCGTGCAAAGAATCTATGCATTATTGAGCTCCCCCCCCAAAAAAAAACACAAAAGTGCATTTTTATATTTTTTGCATGGTGTACAGTATAGAAAGTACCCACATGGCAAATTTCAACTTTGTTGCATGTTCGGCAAGTACGCTAAACATTTTGAACAGACACACATAATCACAACTTTGCCTTTTATATATCTGGAGAATACGAAACATTTATTTGTTAAAAATTACCGGGCAAAGCCCTACACACGAGGTTACGAACTTATTCGGTTTTTTTTCTCCCAGATGCGACCTGGCCACCACTGACGACATCCGCTCAACCAAGTGGCCCATCGTCAACACGTGGAGACTTCCAGACCAGCGCCGAAATCATCTCAAGAGTCGGATTTGAGCGAAAGGCCTCCGATTGCACACAGCGGGGTGGGGGTAGGGAGGGGGGAAATTGATCACGATGTCCGGAATGTGTTCATGATCGATTGATCGATGGGTGACGATTGATCGACACTTCCAAACGAGAAGCCCTTTTACACCATTGGTACCTCATTTGCCAGTAAAAAAACAATATGATAATTGTTTGTTTACCCTTTAATCTGGCAACAAAACTGACACATTTTTTTACGAGGAGTCATGTTTGCATAGACCACAATACCTGCAGTCGTAATGCAAACAAAAAACATAACTCTGAAAATGTATGCACTGTCCTTGAAGTTGATTGGTCCACACCCAAGAAAAAAAACAATCATCATATTATTATTTTTACTGGCAAATGAGGTTCCAATGGTGTAAATGCTAACCCCGAGCTCTCATACTCTGACGGTGCATCGTCTTTGAGTTGTGCGCCTTTTGGCGTCATCTGGTCCAACACCATGTGAGACTAGGCTCTAAGGAAAGCTGTCTCGGGTGTGGACCAATCAACTTCAAGGACCATGTGAGACTAGGCTCTAAGGAAAGCTGTCTCGGGTGTGGACCAATCAACTTCAAGGACAGTGCATACATTAGCAGAGTTATGTTTTTGGTTTGCATTATGACTGCAGGTATTGTGGTCTATGTAAACATGACTCCTCGTAAAAAAAGGTGTCAGTTTTGTTGCCAGATGAAAGGGTAAAAAAACAATTATCATGAGAAGCCCTTTTGTTGTTTGCAAATTTTTCTTGCGTTATCATCTCCTTTCTCTCATTAATGCCCTCCCCTCCCCCACTAAAATCCCAAATCGTAGAGGCGAAGGGTTAACGAGCCCGGTGCTTGGGATGATGGGACATGGCACGGCGATCAGCGTGTCTGCTACTTCGTGGCGGCGTGCAATCAGTCTGAATGGAACACGCAGACACACACACACACAGGGGTTGTGTTCGTACGATCTTTCGCTCTCTCTCTCTTTCTCTTTTCCCCCGCAAAGACAAATATAAAGCCTCAACAGACTGCTGGGGCAAGTGCTGTTAGCCGGCTCAGAGAGACACACACACACAGAGAAAAATCATCTATAGTCTACATAGATGATGATGGTGTTGATGCCGATGATGATGGTGTTGATGATGTTGATGGGGTTGATGATGATGGTGTTGATGGTGATGATTATTGTGTTGATGCTGATGATGATGGTGTTCATAGTGATGATGGTGACGGTGTTGATGCTGATGATGATGGCGTTGATGCTGATGATGTTGATGATGGTGATGATGCTGATGATGGTGATGGTGTTGCTGCTGATGATGATGGTGTTGATGATGATGGTGTTGATGCTGATGATGATGGTGGTGTTGATGCTGATGGTGTTGATGATGGTGATGATGGTGATGATGGTGATGATGGTGATGGTGTTGCTGCTGATGATGATGGTGTTGATGGTGATGGTGTTGATGGTGATGATGACGATGGTGATGGTGTTGATGCTGATGATGATGGTGTTGATGAAGATGGTGATGGTGTTGATGATGATGATGATGGTGTTGATGGTGATGGTGTTGATGATGATGGTATTGATGGTGTTGATGGTGATGGTGTTGATGACGATGGGGATGGTGTTGATGCTGGTGATGATGGTGGTGATGATGATGGTGTTGATGGTGATGGTGTTGATGCTGATGATGGTGTTGATGATGATGGTGTTGATGGTGATGATGATGGTGTTGATGAAGATGGTGATGGTGTTGATGATGATGGTGTTGATGGTGATGGTGTTGATGGTGATGATGACGATGGTGATGGTGTTGATGCTGATGATGATGGTGTTGATGAAGATGGTGATGGTGTTGATGATGATGATGATGATGGTGTTGATGGTGATGGTGTTGATGATGATGGTATTGATGGTGTTGATGGTGATGGTGTTGATGACGATGGGGATGGTGTTGATGCTGGTGATGATGGTGGTGATGATGATGGTGTTGATGGTGATGGTGTTGATGATGATGGTGTTGATGTGGATGGTGTTGATGATGATGATGGTGTTGATGATGATGGTGATGGTGTTGATGATGGTGTTGATGATGAAGGTGTTGATGATGATGGTGTTGATGGTGATGATGATGGTGTTGATGATGATGGTGTTGATGATGATTGTGATGATGGTGTTGATGATGATGGTGCTGATGATGATGGTGTTGAAGATGATGGTGGTGATGATGATTGTGATGATGGTGTTGATGATGATGGTGCTGATGATGATGGTGTTGAAGATGATGGTGGTGATGATGATGATGGTTTTGAGTATTTTGTTAAGGAGCCAATCGCGCCCGTGCTGTTTCATTTTAAAATTGTTCAAACAGAATCTAATAATATAATGTAAATGTATGAATACAAAACATAATTATATATTTCACATTTATGTGCACTGATGTATTCATTGTTATTAATATTAATGTTTACAGCTACATGCGATGAATCAGAAGCGAGAGAGAGAGAGAGACACGCAGACTCCAAATATCCAGCGGCAGGCATCGTCAGATTTTGGGATCGAACCCACGAGCTCCAGAATCAGAATCTTCACTGATCCGGCAGAAATCCGATGAGCTATGAAGCGCTTTGTCACAGACGTTTCCCGTAGGGGCACGGGGTCACATCACAACTCACATCGCTCAACGCGTCACCCACATCGCATCACACCACCATCGCCCAACATCACCCACGCATCATGCACACCACATCGCATCTCATCATAACACATCACCCACACAACACCCACACAACATCACAACACATCCACATCACCCACGCATCACCCACACAACATCGCATCTCATCATAACACATCACCCACACAACACCCACACAACATCACAACACATCCACATCACCCACGCATCACGCACACAACATCACAACACATCCACATCACCCACGCATCACCCACACAACATCGCATTTCATCATAACACATCACCCACACAACACCCACACAACATCACAACACACCCACATCACCCACGCATCACCCACACAACATCGCATCTCATCATAACACATCACCCACGCATCACCCACACAACATCACAACACATCCACATCACCCACGCATCACCCACACAACATCACAACAAACCCACATCACCCACGCATCACCCACACAACATCGCATCTCATCATAACACATCACCCACACAACACCCACACAACATCACAACAAACCCACATCAGCCACGCATCACCCACACAACATCGCATCTCATCATAACACATCACCCACACAACACCCACACAACACCCACACAACATCACAACACATCCACATCACCCACGCATCACCCACACAACATCGCATCTCATCATAACACATCACCCACACAACACCCACACAACATCACAACACACCCACATCACCCACGCATCACCCACACAACATCGCATCTCATCATAACACATCACCCACGCATCACCCACACAACATCACAACACATCCACATCACCCACGCATCACCCACACAACATCGCATCTCATCATAACACATCACCCACACAACACCCACACAACATCACAACACATCCACATCACCCACGCATCACCCACACAACATCACAACACATCCACATCACCCACGCATCACCCACACAACATCGCATCTCATCATAACACATCACCCACACAACACCCACACAACATCACAACACACCTACATCACCCACGCATCACACCCACATGGCATCACACCCACACCGCATCACACTATCAACATCATCGCCATCACAGACTCGCGCGCTCCTTATTAATCGGCCGCGTGTTTGCGACGCGCGCGTTCATTACCTCGGGATTTTTTGTGCGAAATAAAATAACGAAATTAATTTATTTTTAGACCGACGATTTTTTATTCTTTATTTATATTGCTTCTCAATAAGGGGCTTGTGTTCCCCCCACCCTCCCCTCTCCTCCTCCCTTCCCTCCCCGTCAAATTAGCGCGTAGTAGCATGATTATTCGTCTTCTTGTTATTATTATTATTAATTTCTTTGTCGTCAAGTCTTCGTTTTGTAAAAAAAACTGCAAAAATAAATTGGGTTCTGGAGAGAAACGGAACAAAAGAAACCTCCGTTGGTGGGAGAATTTTTTTTTTTGAATTTCTGTAATGTAATTTCAGTAAAAAAAAATTAATATAATTTCCACCATTTGCCGTGATTGAAACAAATATATGTTAGAATATAAAACTGCACAGACGCCTGCGATGTACCCTCGATGGAGGGGGGGGGGAGGATTTTAATTGGTTGCCGAGCTACGTAGAGCTCAGGCAACTTTGTAAAACGTCGGACAAGCGGTGGGGGGGGGGGGGGGAGAGCCCCCCGCCGCCCCCCCCCCCCCCAATAAGAGAGAATAAAAATGCAAGCGACTAATGCCGAATAGTGTGCAGGACAAAGCGAGGTGCAGAGACCAGGATAGGGGTGAGTGGGTGGGTGAGTGGGTGGGTGAGATGGTGAGTGGGTGGGTGAGATGGTGAGTGGGTGGGTGAGTGAGATGGTGAGTGAGATGGTGAATGAGATGGTGAGTGAGTGAGTGGGTGAGTGGGTGAGTGGGTGGGTGAGATGGTGAGTGAGATGGTGAGTGAGATGGTGAGTGGGTGGGTGGGTGAGTGAGATGGTGAGTGAGATGGTGAGTGAGATGGTGAGTGCGTGAGTTCAAGTTGATGCTGTTGTGTGACCAGTGGGATGTCTACAGAGACCAGGATAGGGGTGGGTGAGTGGGTGAGTGGGTGGGTGAGATGGTGAGTGGGTGGGTGAGTGAGATGGTGAGTGAGGTGAGTGAGTGAGTGGTTGAGCGGGTGATGGAGTGGGTGGGTGGGTGGGTGAGTGAGATGGGTAGTTGAGATGATGAGTGAGATGGTGAATGAGATGGTGAGTGAATTGGTGAGGGGGTGGGCGAGCGAGTGAGATGGTGGGCGAGTTGGTGGGCGAGATGGTCAAACGATTGAGTGAGATGGTGAGTGGGTGGGTGGGTGAGTGAGATGGTGAGTGAGATGGTGAGTGGGTGGGTGGGTGAGTGAGATGGTGAGTGAGATGGTGAGTGAGATGGTGAGTGAGATGGTGAGTGAGATGGTGAGTGGGTGGGTGGGTGAGTGAGATGGTGAGTGAGATGGTGAGTGGGTGGGTGGGTGAGATGGGGAGTGGGTGGGTGAGTGAGATGGTGAGTGGGTGGGTGGGTGAGTGAGATGGTGAGTGAGATGGTGAGTGAGATGGTGAGTGAGTTGGTGGGCGAGTTGGTCAAACGATTGAGTGAGATGGTGGCCTTTTAGGGTAGCGTCATAGAAGAAGGCTGAAGGGGGGGGGGGGCGATGGAGGCTAGGGGGGGGGGCGAGGGGGGGCGAGGGGGGGGCTAGGGGGGGGCGAGGGGGGGCGAGGGGGGCGGAGGGATGAGCACGGGATGGACGAGATAAGTGTGGCGGGAAATTGCGAGGGCAATTTGACGGTCAATCTACATGAGGCTCGGCCGGACGGTGGAGGAGGAGATGGGGGAGGGGGGGAGGGGGTGGAGGAGGAGGGGGGAGGAGGGGGGGGGAGGTGATAAAGGAGGTGGAGGCCTCTATCACGATGGAGATGCGTGGTACAATTCCACGTTCCTATGTCAGGGGCGCGACTGTTAATACGACAACGACTCTTGAATTATTCCCAAAGTGGTACAGATTGTATCGGATCTGACTCACTCTCTCACTCTGTCACTCTGTCACTGACTGTGACTCACTCTCTCACTCTGTCACTCACTCGCTCTGTCTCACACTCTCACTCACTCTCTCACTCACTCACACACTCACTCTCTCACTGTGTCACTCTCTCACACTCTCACTCACTCTGTCACTCTCCCACTCTCTCACTCACTCTCTCACTCTCTCACTCACTCTGCCATTCACTCACTCTCTGTGACTCACTCACTCTCTCACTCACTCTCTCTCTGTGACTCACTCACTCTGTCACTCACTCTCTCACTCACTCTGTCATTCACTCACTCTCTGTGACTCACTCACTCTCTCACTCACTCTCTCACTCTCTCACTCACACACTCACGCTCTCACTCACTCTCTCACTCTTTCACTCTTTCACTCACTCACTCACTCACGCTCTCACTCACTCACTCTGTCTCACTCACTCACTCTGTCATTCACTCACTCTGTCACTCACTCTGTCACTCACTCGCTCACTCACTCTCTCACTCTGTCACTCACTCTCTCACTCTCTCACTCACTCACTCTGTCATTCACTCACTCTGTCACTCACTCACTGTGACTCACTCTCTCACTCACTCTCTCTCACTCACACTCTCGGTCACTCTCTCACTCACTCTGTCACTTTGTCACTCACTCACTCTGTCACTCACTCTCTCACTCACTCTGTCATTCACTCACTCTCTGTGACTCACTCACTCTCTCACTCACTCTCTCTCTGTGACTCACTCACTCTCTCACTCACTCTCTCACTCACTCTGTCATTCACTCACTCTCTGTGACTCACTCACTCTCTCACTCACTCTCTGTCTGCGACTCACTCACTCTCTCACTCACTCTCTCACTCACTCTGTCATTCACTCACTCTCTGTGACTCACTCACTCTCTCACTCACTCTCTCACTCACTCTCTCACTCACTCTCTCACTCCGTCACTCCCTCTCTCCCTCCCTCCTCCCACTCTCCCCTCCTCTCGTAATGAATGTCCATTAACACGACGGCGCGAACCCGGCAATTGATTGGTACCTCGTTGTAAAATCTCGTTTTTTTTTATTATCTGTTCCCTGTGAGTGAGTGGACAGAGTGGTGATGCATTTAGTAAAACGTTTGTCGTTGGCGCTCCGTGTCACCACGTGCGCGCCTCTACGAAGGTGCGGCACTTGACCCCAGCAGCTTGTCAAGGCTACACGGGGGAGCTTTGCCTTTGCGGCGAGCCGGGTTCGACTCCCGCCCGCGGCCAACATCCGGTGACGATTATCTGAACAGGTCCCGGGCCTCCCCCTAGGTCGACTCAGCCTCAAATCAGTAAAAGCTGGTTGCGGTGTGCGGTAAACATCGCCACTGGGGAGACAAAGGCGGCCGGGCGTGCTGCTGGCCACGTGGTGTGGCGTACGCACGTTGGACTTCTTTCGCGCCGTACGTAGCTAACCGGAGGTCGTGCCGACTTTCAGAGGCGATGCCTCTACTCGCGAAAAGCAAACTGGGCCCCCTTCCCCCAACAGTGTAGAGGCTATACGGGGGATCTTTGTCCTTTGTGTGTGTATTTATATAATAAATTACACTGGTCGACACACGTTTTCTGGCATAAGGTATTTCAACGGGTTTAAGGTAATTTTGGGGTGCTGATTCCAAATGTGTCATCAGTTTTTGTCTATCACACCAGGTTTTTGAGATATGAAATATTGCATTTTCAATAAAAACTGCGGAAGAAAAATATTACATGTGGATGTCTACATAAAATGATATTATAAACACACTATCCTAAAAATACAGCACCATATTTTAACACTAAAGCAGCCACTGACTCGCAACAACTTGCAATCATAAGTGACGGAGTTAATTTCGGGTAAATAAATGAAAATGGGGTATGCCGATAACAAGTAAACCCGTAAAAACAAAGTTTTTCACTTTAAATCCTTTATATGCGTGGCGGCTAGAGTCTTCTCGTCCTCTGGCTTGAGATGGCTGCCACTTATGGGTCAGATGATTGTCTGCCAGTATTAAGCAATTGGTTATTAAATATTTAATTTGTTTTCCCTAAACAGTGTAAAATTTTGGAATTTTTTTTTCACGAAAATTAATTGTCACACACAACGAGTCTGTGTGGAAAATGTCAGCTCGATTGGATCACGGGAAGTGGGTTAAAAAACGACCGAAAGATTTGCACGGTCCTAAGCAAGCAAGCGAACTTAATATAAAGGATTTAAAATATATTCGCCTGTGGAGGACGCGGGGATCGAACCCGCGACCTTTGGCATGGGAAGCGAGGGCGCTACCAACTGCGCTACTCCGCCACGGCCTGTGGGGGGGGTTACGCTCTGGGCTCCTACACTGTGACGTTCAGCCAAAGCCATGAATGAGTTATATTTGAATGAATGTAAAATAAAAAAATTTTGCCTAAAAAGTGTAAAATTTTTGAATTTTTTTTTCACGCGAACATTAATTGTCTAGCACAACGAGTCTGTGTGGAAAATGTCAGCTCGATTGGATCACGGGAAGTGGGTTAAAAAACGACCGAAAGATTTGCACGGTCGTAAGCAAGCAAGCAAGCACGCAAGCAAGCAAGCAAGCGAGCTTAATATAAAGGATTTAATAATGAGATGTGATAGAGCAAATCTGAGATCAGATTTGGAATCAGCACCCTGAAATTAGTATAGAACAGCTGCAAAAGTCCTGGCCAGAATTTTTTTTTTGTTGTTGACCGGTGTTATTATTCATATACATTATATATTAAATTTCGATTTAAAGCTTTCGTGACTGCAGGGATTCATCTTCTTGGCTCTTTCGGTAAAGTCACGTAGAATGGAAATAATAAAATAATAAAACATAAAACATAATAAAATAATTCTCACGACGTTTCGGCCACAACGCTGTCTTTCTGACAGACCTGTTCTCCACCTGAGGACGGCTGCTTGCGTTGTGGCCGAAACGTCGTGAGAATTATTTCATTATGCTTTATTTTTATCATTTTATTATTTCCCTTCTACGTGACTTTACCGAAAGAACCAAGAACATGATATATTACTTCGATTTTCATGCAAACCGCAATTTAATTGCACATCGCGTTCATTAGAACGACCGTTCATAATCAACGTTTTTGGGTTTAGATCGCGTTATTATTTATAAATGTGTCGTAACCCTCCACCACCCGACACGGCAAATCAATAAAAAAGGCAATTCGCCCGATGATGCTGGATGCAATTACCAGCGAAACGTCGTACTACTCAAATTGTAAATGTTGTGGTTTCACGTTTCAACACTGCACCGATGGGCTAAAGCAGTGAACTATTTGTCTTTTGTCAACGTGACACTTTTTTTTTACTGATTGGCCGTGTCGGGTGGTCGAGGGTTACGACACATTTATAAATAATAACGCGATCTAAACCCAAAAACGTTGATTATGAATAATATTGGTCGCGAAAGCCCTCGCGTGTCTCTCAGTCACCTGAAATCTTTCCCCGTCAAATCCGTCAATCGTCTGCCTGTTGGCGATCTGCGAGCTACAGAGCGCCGTCGATCATCTATCACTTTATCTTCTTATCTCCATATACTGTATATAAAAGGCAAAGATGTGATTACGTGTGTCTGTTCAAAATGTTTTGCGTACTTCCCGACATGCACCAAACTTGAAATTTGCCATGTGGGTACTTTCCAGACTGTACACCGTGCACAAATTATGAAAATACACTTTTGTATTTTGGGGGGAGCTCAATAATGCTTTTATTTTTTGCACAGCAAGTGAGCTGTGACGTCACATCTGTCACGTGACCCGCGCGTGTGGAAGCGTCACGCAGTGTAGTGTAGCGGTTAGCGCTACTCTGCGCTACTGTGTGTGTGTCTGTGTGTGTGTGTGTGTCTGTGTGTGTGTCTGTGTGTGTGTCTGTGTGTGTGTGTGTCTGTGTGTGTGTCTGTGTGTGTGTGTTTCTGTGTGTGTGTGTGTCTGTGTGTGTGTGTGTGTCTGTGTGTGTGTGTCTGTGTCTGTGTGTGTGTCTGTGTCTGTGTGTGTGTCTGTGTGTGTGTGTGTGTGTCTCTGTGTGTGTGTGTGTCTGTGTGTGTGTGTCTGTGTGTGTGTGTTTCTGTGTGTGTGTGTGTCTGTGTGTGTGTGTCTGTGTGTGTGTGTGTCTGTGTGTGTGTCTGTGTGTGTGTCTGTGTGTGTGTCTGTGTGTGTGTGTGTCTGTGTGTGTGTGTGTCTGTGTGTGTGTGTGTGTCTGTGTGTGTGTCTGTGTGTGTGTGTCTGTGTGTGTGTGTGTCTGTGTGTGTGTGTGTGTCTGTGTGTGTGTGTGTGTGTGTCTGTGTGTGTGTGTGTGTCTGTGTGTGTGTGTGTCTGTGTGTGTGTGTCTGTGTCTGTGTGTGTGTCTGTGTGTGTGTCTGTGTGTGTGTGTCTCTGTGTGTGTGTGTGTCTGTGTGTGTGTGTTTCTGTGTGTGTGTGTGTCTGTGTGTGT
>NW_027615273.1:47500-53045 GCF_965212315.1 Lampetra planeri | reverse complement strand
TCACTCTCTCACCCACCACCACACACCCACCCACCCCACCCCACTCACCCACCCACCTACCCACTCACCCACACCCACTCAGCACCACCACACCACTCCACCCCACCCCACTCACCACTCACCCACCCCACCTCACTCACCACCCACTCACCCACACACCCACTCCACCCACCACCCACTCACCACCCACCCAACCACTCACCCACCCACCACTCACCCACCACCACCCACTCACCCACTCACCCACCCACCACCCACTCACCCTCACCCACCCACTCACCCACCTACCCACCCACTCCACCCACCCACCCACCACCCACTCACCCACCCACCCACTCACTCACCCACCCCACTCACCCACTCCACCCACCCCACCCACCCACCCACCCACCCACTCACCCACCCACTCACCCACTCACCCACCCACCCACTCACCCACCCCACCCACCCACTCCACCCACCCACTCACCCACCCCTCACCCCACCCACCCACTCACCCACCCCTCACCCACCCACCCACCCACCCACCCACTCACCCACCCACTCACCCACCCACACCACCCACCCACTCACCCACCCACCTCACCCACCCACCACCCACCCACCCTCCCACCACCCACCCACTCACCCACCCACCCACCCCACCCACTCACCCACCCCCACTCCACCCACCCACCCCACCCACCCACCCACCCACTCCACCCACTCACCCACCCACTCACCCACCCACCCACCCACCCACCCTCACCCACCCACCCACTCACCCACCCACTCACCCCCCACCCACCCACCCCCCCACCCCACCACTCACCCACCCACTCACCCACCCACCCACCCACCCACTCACCCACCCACCCCACCCACCTCACCCACCCACCCACCCACCCACCCCCCACCCCACCCCACCCACCCACCCACTCACCCACCCACCACTCACCCACCCACCCACCCACCCACCCACTCACCCACCACCCACCCACCCACCCCCACCCACCCACCCACCCACTCACCCACCCACTCACCCACTCACTCACCCACCCACTCACCCACCCACCCACACCACACCCCATCACTCACCCACCACCCCACCCACCACCACCACCCACCCACCCCACCCACCCACCCACCCACTCACCCACCACTCACCCACCACCCACTCACCCCACCCCACTCACCCACCCACCACCCACCACCCACCCACCCACTACCCACCCTCTCACCCACCCACCCACCCACCCACTCACCACCACCCACTCACCCCACCCACCCACCCCACCCACCACCACCCACCCACTCACCCACCCACCCACCCACCCACCACCCACCCACCCACTCACCCACCCACTCACCCACCCACCCCACCCCACCCACCCACTCACCCACCACACACCCACCCACCCACCCACCCACCACCACCCACCCCACCACCCACCCACTCACCCACCCACCCACCCACCCACCCACTCACCCACCCACTCACCCACCCACCCACCACCCACCCACTCACCACTCACCCACTCCACCCACCACCCACTCCCCCACCCACTCACCCACCACTCACCCACCCCCACCCCCACTCACCCACCCACACTCACCCACCACCCACCCACCCACTCACCCACCCCCACCCACTCACCACCCACTCACTCACCCACCACCCACCCACCACTCACCCCACCCACCCCCCACCCACCCACCCACCCACCCACCCACTCCACCACCCACCCACCACCCACTCACCCCACCCACCCACTCACCCACCCACTCACCCACTCACCCACCCACCCACCCACCACTCACCCACCCACTCACCCACCCACTCACCCACTCACCCACCCACTCACCCACCCACCCACTCACCCACTCACTCACCCACCACCCACCCACTCACCCACCCACTCACCCACCCACTCACCCACTCACCCACCCACTCACCCACCCACCCACTCACCCACTCACTCACCCACCCACTCACCCACTCACTCACACCACCACCCACTCACCCACCCACCCACTCACCCACCCACCCACCCACTCACTCACCCACCCACTCACCCACCCACTCACCCACTCACCCACCCACTCACCCACCCACCACTCACCCACTCACTCACCCACCCACCCACTCACCCACCCACTCACCCACCCACTCACCCACTCACCACCCACTCACCCACCCACCCACTCACCCACTCACTCACCCACCCACTCACCCACTCACTCACCCACCCACCCACTCACCCACCCACTCACCCACCCACCCACTCACCCACCCACTCACCCACCCACTCACCCACTCACCCACCCACTCACCCACCCACCCACTCACCCACTCACTCACCCACCCACTCACCCACTCACTCACCCACCCACCCACTCACCCACCCACCCACTCACCCACCCACCCACCCACTCACTCACCCACCCACTCACCCACCCACTCACCCACTCACCCACCCACCTCACCCACCCACCCACTCACCCACTCACTCACCCACCCACCCACTCACCCACCCCACTCACCCACCCCACTCACCCACTCACCCACCCACTCACCCACCCACCCACTCACCCACCCACTCACCCACCCACCCACCCACTCACCCACCCACTCACCCACCACCCACCCACTCACCCACTCACCCACCCACCCACTCACCCACCCACCACCACCCACTCACCCACCCACTCACCCACCCACCACCTAAGTGACCGCTTACCGGGACAGCTGATGCTTTTGGGATGGCTGAGTGATGGGTGGGATGGTCGGTGGGGGAAGTGTGTGCATCTCCAACATTCCAGCACAGACTTTCCGTTGTGGTGTTGGTGGGGGGGGGGCAATAGTGGGGGGTGGGGGGGTGGTAATAGTGGGGGGGGGGTAGTGGGGGGTGGCAGCAACCCAATTTAACCTCAGCCATCTCATCTCCGCTGGGGGTCCGATACCCAAAAATACGGAGCTGGCGATGGCGATGATGGCGGGGTATTTATAGCGGAGACCTCGCGAGACTCACTCGGTCAGCCGCAGGCAAAGGGGGCCCGTGTAGCCTCGCGAAGGAAGGGGCGGAGGGGCACGTCAGTCAGTCAGTTAGTCAGTTAGTTAGTCAGTCAGTTAGTCAGTCAGTTAGTCAGTCACTCAGTCACTCAGTCACTCAGTCAGTCACTCAGTCAGTCACTCAGCTCAGTCATTCAATCAGTCTGTCAGTCATTCAGTCAGTCACTCAGTCATTCAGTCAGTCAGTCAGTCACTCAGTTACTCAGTCACTCAGTCACTCACTCAGTTATTCAGTCAGTCACTCAGTCATTCAGTCAGTCATTCACTCTGTCAGTCAGTCACTCAGTTACTCAGTCACTCAGTCACTCACTCAGTTATTCACTCAGTCACTCAGTCAGTCAGTCACTCAGTCAGTCATTCACTCAGTCAGTCAGTCAGTCATTCAGTCACTCAGTCAGTCACTCACTCAGTCAGTCAGTCATTCAGTCAGTCAGTCACTCATTCAGTCATTCAGTCAGTCAGTCACTCAGTCAGTTAGTCAGGCAGTCAGTCAGTCACTCAGTCAGTCACTCACTCACTCAATCAGTCACTCAGTCACTCAGTCAGTCACTCAGTCACTCACTTAGTCAGTCACTCACTTAGTCACTCAGTCACTCAGTCATTCAGTCAGTCAGTCACTCAGTCAGTCACTCACTCACTCAGTCAGTTAATCAGTCACTCAGTCAGTCACTCACGCAGTCAGTCACTCACTCACTCACTCAGTTACTCAGTCAGTCATTCAGTCAGTCACTCAGTCAGTCAGTCAGTCACACATTCACTCACTCAGTCAGTCACTCAGTCAGTCACGCAGTCAGTCACTCAGCCAGTCACTCACTTAGTCAGTCACTCACATAGTCAGTCACTCAGTCACTCAGTCAGTCATTCAGTCACTCAGTCAGTCATTCAGCCAGTCACTCAGTCACTTAGTCACTCACACAATCAGTCAGTCAGTCAGTCACTCAGTCAGTCAGTCACTCAGTCAGTCAGTCAGTCACTCACTCATACACTCACTCAGTCAGTCAGTTACTCACTCACTCAGTCACTCAATCATAGACTCACTCGGTCAGTCAGTCACACAACTCAGTCAGTCACTCACTCATACACTCACTCAAACACTCACACACTCACACACCCACTCACTCACACACTCACTCATACACTCACTCACACACTCACTCACTCACACACCCACTCACTCACACACTCACTCATACACTCACTCATACACTCACTCATACACTCACTCACTCATACACTCACTCACTCATACACTCACTCATACACTCACTCACACACTCACTCACTCACACACCCACTCACTCACACACTCACTCATACACTCACTCATACACTCACTCACTCACACACCCACTCACTCATACACTCACTCATACACTCACTCACTCACACACTCACTCATACACTCACTCACACACTCACACACTCACACACCCACTCACTCACACACTCACTCATACACTCACTCACACACTCACTCACTCACACACCCACTCACTCACACACTCACTCATACACTCACTCACTCACACACTCACTCATACACTCACTCATACACTCACTCACTCACACACTCACTCATACACTCACTCAAACACTCACACACTCACACACCCACTCACTCACACACTCACTCATACACTCACTCACACACTCACTCACTCACACACCCACTCACTCACACACTCACTCATACACTCACTCACACACTCACTCACTCACACACCCACTCACTCACACACTCACTCATACACTCACTCACACACTCACTCACTCACACACTCACTCATCCACTCACTGACTCACTGACTCACCCAATCACTCAATCACCGACCCATCCACTCACTCACCTACCCACTCACCCACTCACTCACTCACCCTCTCACTCACTCACTCACTCACTCACCCACTCACTCACTCACTCACCCACACACTCAATCACTCACCCACTCACCCAATCACCCAATCAATCACTCACCCACCCACTCATTCACCCACTCACTCACTCACCCACTCACCCACTCACTCACCGACCCACTCACTCACTCACCCACTCACTCACTCACCCTCTCACTCACTCACCCACTCACTCACTCACTCACCCTCTCACTCACTCACTCACCCACTCACTCACTCACTCACCCACCACTCAATCACTCACCCCACTCACCCAATCACCCACAATCAACTCACCCACCCACACTCACCTCACCCACTCACCCACTCACCCACTCACCCACTCACTCACCGACCCACTCACTCACTCACCCCACTCACTCACTCACCCACACACTCAATCACTCACCCACTCACCCAATCACCCAATTAATCACTCACCCACCCACTCATTCACCCACTCACTCACTCACTCACCCACTCACTCACCGACCCACTCACTCACTCACCCACTCACTCACTCACCCTCTCACTCACTCACTCACCCACTCACTCACTCACTCACCCACACACTCAATCACTCACCCACTCACCCCAATC
>NW_027615273.1:2500-45000 GCF_965212315.1 Lampetra planeri | reverse complement strand
ACTCAGCACCACACTCACCACACTCACCACCACACTCACCACCACACTCAGCACCACACTCACCACACTCACCACCACACTCACCACACTCACCACACTCACCACCACACTCACCACACTCAGCACCACACTCACCACCACACTCAGCACCACACTCAGCACCACACTCAGTACCACACTCAGCACCACACTCACCACCACACTCACCACACTCACCACCACACTCACCACCACACTCACCACCACACTCACCACTCACCACACTCACCACCACACTCACCACCACACTCAGCACCACACTCAGCACCACACTCAGCACACTCACACCACACTCACCACCACACTCACCACCACACTCAGCACCACACTCACCACCACACTCACCACACTCAGCACCACACTCACCACCACACTCACCACCACACTCACCACCACACTCAGCACCACACTCACCACTACACTCACCACCACACTCACCACCACACTCACCACCACACTCACCACCACACTCAGCACCACACTCACCACCACACTCACCACCACACTCACCACCACACTCACCACCACACTCACCACACTCACCACCACACTCACCACACTCACCACACACTCACCACACTCAGCACCACACTCACCACCACACTCACCACCACACTCAGCACCACACTCACCACCACACTCACCACCACACTCCACCACACTCACCACACTCACCACCACACTCACCACACTCAGCACCACACTCACCACCACACTGAGTACCACACTGAGTACCACACTCAGCACCACACTCATCACCACACTCACCACCACACTCACCACACTCAGCACCACACTCACCACCACACTCACCACCACACTCACCACCACACTCACCACACTCAGCACCACACTCAGCACTCACCACACTCACCACACTCACCACCACACTCACCACTCACCACACTCACTCACCACACTCACCCCACTCACCACCACACTCACCACACTCACCACACTCACCACCACACTCACCACCACACTCACCACACTCAGCACCACACTCACACACTCACCACACTCAGCACCACACTCAGCACCACACTCACCACTCACCACACTCACCACCACACTCACCACACTCACCACACTCACCACCACACTCACCACCACAGTCACCACACTCACCACTCACCACACTCAGCACCACACTCACCACTCACCACAGTCACCACCACACTCACCACCACACTCACCACCACACTCAGTACCACACTCAGCACCACACTCACCACCACACTCACCACACTCACCACCACACTCACCATCACACTCACCACCACACTCACCACCACACTCACCACACTCACCACCACACTCACCATCACACTCACCACCACACTCAGTACCACACTCAGCACCACACTCACCACCACACTCACCACACTCACCACCACACTCACCACCACACTCACCACCACACTCACCACCACACTCACCACACTCACCACCACACTCACCATCACACTCACCACCACACTCAGTACCACACTCAGCACCACACTCACCACCACACTCACCACATCACCACCACACTCAGCACCACACTCACCACCACACTCACCACCACACTCACCACACTCAGCACCACACTCAGCACCACACTCACCACCACACTCACCACCACACTCACCACCACACTCACCACCACACTCAGCACCACACTCACCACCACACTCACCACACTCACCACCACACTCACCATCACACTCACCACTCACCACACTCAGCACCACACTCACCACACTCACCACCACACTCACCACCACACTCACCACACTCACCACACTCAGCACCACACTCACCACACACCACACTCACCACCACACTCACCACTCACTACACTCACCACCACACTCACCACCACACTCACCACTCACCACACTCAGCACCACACTCACCACCACACTCACCACACTCACCACCACACTCACCACACTCAGCACCACACTCACCACTCACCACACTCACCACCACACTCACTACCACACTCACCACCACACTCACCACCACACTCACCACACTCACCACACTCACCACTCACACTCACCACCACACTCACCACACTCACCACACTCACCACCACACTCACCACACTCACCACACTCACCACCACACTCACCACCACACTCACCACCACACTCACCACCACAACTCACCACCACACTCAGCCACCCACACTCAGCACCACACTCACCCACTCACCACACTCAGCACCACACTCACACCACACTCACCACCACACTCACCACACTCAGCACCAACACTCACCACCACACTCACCACTCCACACTCACCACCACACTCACCACCACACTCCACACCACACTCACACACTCAGCCCACACTCACCACACTCCACCACCTACACTCACCACACTCACCACACCTCAGCCACCACACTCACCACACACTCACACTCACCACACTCACCACCACACTCACCACTCACCACACTCACTCACCACACTCACCACCACACTCACACCACACTCACCACACTCACCACCACACTCACCACACTCACCACACTCACCACACTCACCACCACACTCAGCACCAACTCACACTCACCACACTCAGCACCACACTCACCACACACCACCACACTCACAACTCACCACACTCACACTCACCACTCACCACCACACTCACCACACTCACCACACTCACCACCACACTCACCACACTCACCACCACACTCACCACCACACTCACCACCACACTCACCACACTCACCACACACACTCACCACACTCACCACTACACTCACCACACTCACCACCACACTCACCACCACACTCACCACACTCACCACCACACTCACCACACTCACCACACACTCACCACACTCACCACCACACTCACCACCACACTCACCACCACACTCACCACACTCACCACCACACTCACCACACTCACCACTACACTCACCACCACACTCACCACCACACTCACCACCACACTCACCACCACACTCACCACACACACCACCACACTCACCACACTCACCACACACTCACCACACTCACCACACTCACCACTAGACTCAGCACAACCTCACCACACTCACCACACTCACCACCTACACTCACCACACTCAACCACACTCACCACTACACTCACCACACTCACCACCACACTCACTACCACACTCACCACCCACCACACTCACCACCCACACTCACCACCCACACTCACCACACTCACCACCACACTCACCACCACACTCACCACACTCACCAACACACTCACCACACTCACCAACACACTCACCACCACACTCACCACACTCACCACCACACTCACTACCACACTCACCACCACACTCACCACTCACACTCACCACCACACTCACCACACTCACCAACACACTCACCACACTCACCAACACACTCACCACCACACTCACCACCACACTCACCACCACACTCAGCACCACACTCACCACCACACTCACCACTCACCACACTCACCACCACACTCACCACTCACCACACTCACCACCACACTCACCACCACACTCAGCACCACACTCACCACACTCACCATCACACTCACCACACTCACCACTCACCACACTCAGCACCACACTCAGCACCACACTCACCACTCACCACACTCAGCACCACACTCACCACTCACCACCACACTCACCACACTCACCACACTCACCACCACACTCACCACACTCACCACCACACTCACCACCACACTCACCACACTCACCACCACACTCACCACACTCACCACTACACTCACCACACTCACCACCACACTCACCACCACACTCACCACCACACTCACCACACTCACCACCACACTCACCACACTCACCACTACACTCACCACACTCACCACCACACTCACCACCACACTCACCACCACACTCACCACACTCACCACCACACTCACCACACTCACCACTACACTCACCACACTCACCACACTCACCACTAGACTCAGCACTACACTCACCACTACACTCACCACTACACTCACCACACTCACCACCACACTCACTACCACACTCACCACACTCACCAACACACTCACCACACTCACCAACACACTCACCACCACACTCACCACACTCACCAACACACTCACCACCACACTCACCACTACACTCACCACCACACTCACCACACTCACCACACTCACCACCACACTCACCACCACACTCACCACTCTGCTCTCCCTCTGAAGGGCGTGGACATCCAGAACTTCTCCTCGAGTTGGGCTGACGGCCTGGCCTTCTGTGCCCTTCACTCACCACCACACTCACCACACTCACCACACTCACCACCACACTCACCACCACACTCACCACACTCACCACCACACTCACCACTCTGCTCTCCCTCTGAAGGGCGTGGACATCCAGAACTTCTCCTCGAGTTGGGCTGACGGCCTGGCCTTCTGTGCCCTTCACTCACCACCACACTCACCACACTCACCACACTCACCACCACACTCACCACCACACTCACCACACTCACCACCACACTCACCACTCTGCTCTCCCTCTGAAGGGCGTGGACATCCAGAACTTCTCCTCGAGTTGGGCTGACGGCCTGGCCTTCTGTGCCCTTCACTCACCACCACACTCACCACACTCACCACACTCACCACACTCACCACCACACTCACCACACTCACCACCACACTCACCACACTCACCACCACACTCACCACACTCACCACCACACTCACCACACTCACCACCACACTCACCACACTCACCACCACACTCACCACTCTGCTCTCCCTCTGAAGGGCGTGGACATCCAGAACTTCTCCTCGAGTTGGGCTGACGGCCTGGCCTTCTGTGCCCTTCACTCACCACCACACTCACCACACTCACCACACTCACCACACTCACCACCACACTCACCACTCTGCTCTCCCTCTGAAGGGCGTGGACATCCAGAACTTCTCCTCGAGTTGGGCTGACGGCCTGGCCTTCTGTGCCCTGGTCCACAACTTCTACCCCGAAGCGTTCGACTACTCGACCCTAAGCGCGTCCACAAGGAGACTCAACTTTACCAAGGCCTTCACCATAGCAGAGTGAGACACACAGTGACACACACACTGACACACAGACACACAGTGGCACACACACTGACACACAGACACAGTGACACACACACTGACACACAGTGACACACACACAGTGACACACACACACAGTGACACACACACACACACAGTGACACACAGTGACACACACACAGTGACACACACAGTGACACACACACACAGTGACACACACACAGTGACACACACACACAGAGTGACGACTCGACGCTCAGCGCGTCCACAAGGAGACTCAACTTTACCAAGGCCTTCACCATAGCAGAGTGAGACACACAGTGACACACACACTGACACACAGACACAGTGGCACACACACTGACACACAGACACAGTGACACACACACTGACACACAGTGACACACACACAGTGACACACACACACAGTGACACACACACACACACAGTGACACACAGTGACACACACACAGTGACACACACAGTGACACACACACAGTGACTCACACACAGTGACACACACAGTGACACACACACAGAGTGACGACTCGACCCTCAGCGCGTCCACAAGGAGACTCAACTTTACCAAGGCCTTCACCATAGCAGAGTGAGACACACAGTGACACACACACTGACACACAGACACAGTGACACACACACACACAGTGACACACAGTGACACACACACAGTGACACACACAGTGACACACACACAGAGTGACGACTCGACCCTCAGCGCGTCCACAAGGAGACTCAACTTCACCAAGGCCTTCACCATAGCAGAGTCAGACACACAGTGACACATACATACACACTGACACACAGACACAGTGACACACACAGTGACACAGACACAGTGACACACACACACACACTGTGACACACAGTGACACACACACACAGTGACACACACACAGACACACACACACAGTGACACACACACACAGTGACACACACACACAGACACACACACACTGTGACACACAGTGACACACACACACAGTGACACACACACACAGACACACACACACAGTGACACACACACACAGTGACACACACACACACACACAGTGACACACACACACACACAGTGACACACACACACACAGTGACACACACACACTGACACACAGACACAGTGACACACACACAGAGTGACACACACACACAGTGACACACACACACACAGTGACACACACACACTGACACACAGACACAGTGATACACACACACAGTGACACACACACACAGTGACACACACACACACAGTGACACACACACTGACACACAGACACAGTGACACACACACACACAGTAACACACACACAGTGACACACACACAGTGACACACACACACAGTGACACACACACAGTGACACACACACACTGACACACAGACACAGTGACACACACACACAGTGACACACACACAGTGACACACACACACACAGTGACACACAGACACAGTGACATACACACAGTGACACACACACACACAGTGACACACACACACTGACACAGACACATTGACACACACACACAGTGACACACACACAGTGACACACACACAGAGTGACACACACACACACACACAGTGACACACACACACACACACAGTGACACACACACACAGTGACACACACACACAGTGACACACACACACAGAGTGACACACACACACAGTGACACACACACACACAGCGACACAGACACACACAGTGACACACACACACACACAGTGACACACACACAGTGACACACACACAGTGACACACACACAGTGATACACACAGTGACACACACACAGTGACACACACACACACTGAGATACACACAGTGACACACACACATACACACAGTGACACACAGACACACTGACATACAGACACACACAGTGACATACATACACTAACATACAAACAGACACACAGACACACACTGACACACACACAGTGACACACACACAGTGACACACACACACACAGTGACATACATACACTAACATACAAACAGACACACAGACACACACTGACACACACACAGTGACACACACACACAGTGACACACACACACAGTGACACACACACACAGTGACACACACAGTGACATACATACACTAACATACACACAGACACACAGACACACACTGACACACACACAGTGACACACACACACACACTGTGACACACAGTGACACACACACACAGTGACACACACAGTGACACACACACACAGTGACACATACACACACAGTGACACACACTAACACACACAGTGACACACAGTGACACACACAGTGACACACACACACAGTGACACACAGTGACACACACAGTGACACACACAGTGACACACACACACACAGTGACAGTGACACACACACAGTGACACACACACACACAGTGAAACACACACACACAGTGACACACACATGACACACACACACAGTGACACACACACACACAGTGACACACACACACACAGTGACACACACACACACAGTGACACACACACACAGTGACACACACACACACACAGTGACACACACACACACAGTGAAACACACACACACAGTGACACACACATGACACACACAGTGACATACACACACACAGTGACACACACACACACAGTGACACACACACACAGTGACACACACACACACACACAGTGACACACACACACACACTGAGATACACACAGTGACACACACACATACACACAGTGACACACAGACACACTGACATACAGACACACACAGTGACATACATACACTAACATACAAACAGACACACAGACACACACTGACACACACACAGTGACACACACACACACAGTGACATACATACACTAACATACAAACAGACACACAGACACACACTGACACACACACAGTGACACACAGTGACATACATACACTAACATACAAACAGACACACAGACACACACTGACACACACACAGTGACACACACACACAGTGACACACACACACAGTGACACACACACAGTGACACACACAGTGACATACATACACTAACATACACACAGACACACAGACACACACTGACACACACACAGTGACACACACACACAGTGACACACACACACAGTGACACACACACAGTGACACACACAGTGACATACATACACTAACATACAAACAGACACACAGACACACACTGACACACACACAGTGACACACACACACACACTGTGACACACAGTGACACACACACACAGTGACACACACACAGTGACACACACAGTGACACACACACACACAGTGACACACACTAACACACACAGTGACACACACACACACAGTGACACACAGTTACACACACAGTGACACACACACACACAGTGACAGTGACACACACACAGTGACACACACACACACAGTGACACACACACAGTGACACACACACACACTGACACACACACAGACACACACACAGTGACACACACACAGTGACACACACACACACTGACACACACACACAGTGACACAGTGGTACACACACTGACATACATACACTAACATACACACACACACACAGTGACACACACACACACAGTGACACACACACAGTGACACACACACACACAGTGACACACACACACAGTGACACACACACACAGTGACACAAACACACACACTGACACACACACACAGTGACACACACACACACACAGTGACACACACACAGTGACACACACACACAGTGACACACACACACACAGTGACACACACACAGTGACACACACACACAGTGACACAAACACACACACTGACACACACACACAGTGACACACACACACACAGTGACACACACACAGTGACACACACACAGTGACACACACACACAGTGACACACACACACACAGCGACACAGACACACACAGTGACACACACACACACACAGTGACACACACACAGTGACACACACACAGTGACACACACACAGTGATACACACAGTGACACACACACAGTGACACACACACACACTGAGATACACACAGTGACACACACACATACACACAGTGACACACAGACACACTGACATACAGACACACACAGTGACATACATACACTAACATACAAACAGACACACAGACACACACTGACACACACACAGTGACACACACACACACAGTGACATACATACACTAACATACAAACAGACACACAGACACACACTGACACACACACAGTGACACACAGTGACATACATACACTAACATACAAACAGACACACAGACACACACTGACACACACACAGTGACACACACACACAGTGACACACACACACAGTGACACACACACAGTGACACACACAGTGACATACATACACTAACATACACACAGACACACAGACACACACTGACACACACACAGTGACACACACACACAGTGACACACACACACAGTGACACACACACAGTGACACACACAGTGACATACATACACTAACATACAAACAGACACACAGACACACACTGACACACACACAGTGACACACACACACACACTGTGACATACATACACTAACATACAAACAGACACACAGACACACACTGACACACACACAGTGACACACACACACAGTGACACACACACAGTGACACACAGTGACATACATACACTAACATACAAACAGACACACAGACACACACTGACACACACACAGTGACACACACACAGTGACACACACACACACAGTGACATACATACACTAACATACAAACAGACACACAGACACACACTGACACACACACAGTGACACACACACACAGTGACACACACACACAGTGACACACACACACAGTGACACACACAGTGACATACATACACTAACATACACACAGACACACAGACACACACTGACACACACACAGTGACACACACACACAGTGACACACACACACAGTGACACACACAGTGACATACATACACTAACATACACACAGACACACAGACACACACTGACACACACACAGTGACACACACACACACACTGTGACACACAGTGACACACACACACAGTGACACACACAGTGACACACACACACAGTGACACATACACACACAGTGACACACACTAACACACACAGTGACACACAGTGACACACACAGTGACACACACAGTGACACACACACACAGTGACAGTGACACACACACAGTGACACACACACACACACAGTGAAACACACACACACAGTGACACACACATGACACACACAGTGACATACACACACACAGTGACACACACACACACAGTGACACACACATGACACACACAGTGACATACACACACACAGTGACACACACACACACAGTGACACACACACACACAGTGACACACACATGACACACACAGTGACATACACACACACAGTGACACACACACACACAGTGACACACACACACACAGTGACACACACATGACACACACAGTGACACACACACACACAGTGACACACACACACACAGTGACACACACATGACACACACAGTGACACACACACACACAGTGACACACACACACAGTGACACACACACACAGTGACACACACAGTGACACACACACACACAGTGACACACACACACAGTGACACACACACACACAGTGACACACACACACAGTGACACACACAGTGACACAGACACACAGTGACACACACACACACAGTGACACACACACACACTGACACACACAGTAACACACACACACTTGACACACACATGACACACACAGAGTGACACACACACACAGTGACACACACACACAGTGACACACACACAGTAACACACACACACACTGTGGCACACACACACAGTGACACACACAGTGACACACACACACAGTGACACACACACACACACAGTGACACACACAGTGACACACACACACAGTGACACACACACACACACAGTGACACACACACACACTGACACACACAGTAACACACACACACAGTGACACACACACACTTGACACACACATGACACACACAGAGTGACACACACACACAGTGACACACACACACACACACACAGTGACACACACACACTTGACACACACATGACACACACAGAGTGACACACACACACAGTGACACACACACACAGTGACACACACAGAGTGACACACACACACAGTGACACACACAGTGACACACACTAACACACACAGTGACACACACACTGACACACACACACAGTGACACACACACAGTAACACACACACACACAGTGACACACACACACACAGTGACACACGCACACAGTGACACACACACAGTGACACACACACAGTGACACACACACAGTGACACACACACACACACACAGTGACACACGCACACAGTGACACACACACAGTGACACACACTAACACACACAGTGACACACACACACACAGTGACACACGCACACAGTGACACACACACAGTGACACACACTAACACACACAGTGACACACACATGACACACACACACATGACACACACATGACACACACACACATGACACACACACACACTGACACACACACACAGTGACACACACACAGTGACACACACACACACACAGTGACACACACACTAACACATACAGTGACACACACAGACAGTGACACACACACACATGACACACACAGTGACACTCACACAGTGACACACACAGACAGTGACACACACACACAGTGACACACACACACAGTGACACACTCACACACATGACACACACATGACACACACATGACACACATGTCTCTGCATGTCGTCAATGCGACTATTTCTCGACTGCCCCCTGCTGGTGATGGTGATGATGGTGGTGATGGTGGTGATGGTGGTGATGGTGGTGATGGTGGTGATGGTGGTGATGGTGGTGATGGTGGTGATGGTGGTGGTGATGGTGGTGGTGATGGTGATGGTGGTAGTGGTGGTGATGGTGGCGGTGATGGTGGTGATGGTGGTGATGGTGGTGATGGTGGTGATGGTGGTGGTGATGGTGATGGTGGTGATGGTGATGATGGTGATGATGGTGGTGATGGTGGTGGTGATGTAGGTGGTGATGGTGGTGGTGATGTAGGTGGTGATGGTGGTGGTGGTGGTGGTGATGGTGGTGGTGGTGATGGTGGTGATGGTGGTGATGGTGGTGATGGTGGTGATGGTGGTGATGGTGGTGATGGTAGTGATGGTGATGATGGTGGTGATGGTGGTGATGGTGGTGATGGTAGTGATGGTGATGATGATGATGGTGGTGATGATGGTGATGGTGGTGATGGTGGTGATGGTAGTGATGGTGATGATGATGATGGTGATGATGATGGTGATGATGATGGTGGTGATGATGATCATGATGGTGATGGTGGTGATGGTGGTGATGGTGGTGATGATGGTGATGGTGGTGATGGTGGTGATGGTGGTTATGGTGATGATGATGATGGTGATGATGATGGTGATGGTGGTGATGGTGGTGATGGTGGTGATGGTGTTGATGGTGATGGTGGTGATGATGGTGATGGTGGTGATGGTGGTGATGGTGGTGATGTTGATGATGATGGTGGTGATGGTGGTGATGGTGGTGATGGTGATGATGATGGTGATGGTGGTGATGGTGGTGATGATGGTGATGGTGGTGATGGTGGTGATGATGGTGATGGTGGTGATGGTGATGGTGGTGATGGTGGTGATGGTGGTGATGGTGGTGATGATGATGGTGATGGTGGTGATGGTGGTGATGGTGATGATGATGATGGTGATGATGATGGTGATGGTGGTGATGATGGTCATGATGGTGATGGTGGTGATGGTGATGGTGGTGATGGTGGTGATGGTGATGATGGTGATGGTGGTGATGGTGGTGATGGTGGTGATGGTGATGATGGTGATGGTGGTGATGATGGTGATGGTGGTGATGGTGGTGATGATGGTGATGGTGGTGATGGTGATGGTGGTGATGGTGGTGATGGTGGTGATGGTGGTGATGGTGGTGATGATGATGGTGATGGTGGTGATGGTGGTGATGGTGGTGATGGTGATGATGATGATGGTGATGATGGTGGTGATGGTGGTGATGCTGGTGATGGTGGTGATGCTGGTGATGGTGATGATGGTGGTGATGGTGGTGATGGTAGTGATGGTGATGATGATGATGGTGGTGATGATGGTGATGGTGGTGATGGTGGTGATGGTAGTGATGGTGATGATGATGATGGTGATGATGATGGTGATGATGATGGTGGTGATGATGATCATGGTGGTGATGGTGGTGATGGTGGTGATGGTGGTGATGATGGTGATGGTGGTGATGGTGGTGATGGTGGTTATGGTGATGATGATGATGGTGATGATGATGATGGTGATGGTGGTGATGGTGGTGATGGTGGTGATGGTGTTGATGGTGATGGTGGTGATGATGGTGATGGTGGTGATGGTGGTGATGGTGGTGATGGTGGTGATGTTGATGATGATGGTGGTGATGGTGGTGATGGTGGTGATGGTGGTGATGGTGATGATGATGGTGATGGTGGTGATGGTGGTGATGATGGTGATGGTGGTGATGGTGGTGATGATGGTGATGGTGGTGATGGTGATGGTGGTGATGGTGGTGATGGTGGTGATGGTGGTGATGATGATGGTGATGGTGGTGATGGTGGTGATGGTGATGATGATGATGGTGATGATGATGGTGATGGTGGTGATGATGGTCATGATGGTGATGGTGGTGATGGTGATGGTGGTGATGGTGGTGATGGTGATGATGGTGATGGTGGTGATGGTGGTGATGGTGGTGATGGTGATGATGGTGATGGTGGTGATGATGGTGATGGTGGTGATGGTGGTGATGATGGTGATGGTGGTGATGGTGATGGTGGTGATGGTGGTGATGGTGGTGATGATGATGGTGATGGTGGTGATGGTGGTGATGGTGGTGATGGTGGTGATGGTGGTGATGGTGGTGATGATGATGATGGTGATGATGGTGGTGATGGTGGTGATGGTAGTGATGGTGATGATGGTAGTGATGGTGATGATGATGATGGTGGTGATGGTGGTGATGGTAGTGATGGTGATGATGATGATGGTGATGATGATGGTGATGATGATGGTGGTGATGATGATCATGATGGTGATGGTGGTGATGGTGGTGATGGTGGTGATGATGGTGATGGTGGTGATGGTGGTGATGGTGGTTATGGTGATGATGATGATGATGGTGATGATGATGGTGATGGTGGTGATGGTGGTGATGGTGGTGATGGTGTTGATGGTGATGGTGGTGATGATGGTGATGGTGGTGATGGTGGTGATGGTGGTGATGTTGATGATGATGGTGGTGATGGTGGTGATGGTGGTGATGGTGATGATGATGGTGATGGTGGTGATGGTGGTGATGATGGTGATGGTGGTGATGGTGGTGATGATGGTGATGGTGGTGATGGTGATGGTGGTGATGGTGGTGATGGTGGTGATGGTGGTGATGGTGGTGATGATGATGGTGATGGTGGTGATGGTGGTGATGGTGGTGATGGTGATGATGATGATGGTGATGATGATGGTGATGGTGGTGATGATGGTCATGATGGTGATGGTGGTGATGGTGGTGATGGTGATGGTGGTGATGGTGGTGATGGTGATGGTGGTGGTGGTGATGGTGGTGGTGGTGGTGATGGTGGTGATGGTGGTGATGGTGGTGATGGTGGAGATGGTGGTGATGGTGGTGATGGTGGTGATGGTGATGGTGGTGGTGGTGGTGATGGTGATGATGGTGATGGTGGTGGTGGTGATGGTGATGATGGTGATGGTGGTGATGATGATGGTGATGGTGATGATGGTGATGGTGGTGATGGTGGTGATGGTGATGATGATGATGGTGATGATGATGGTGATGGTGGTGATGGTGGTGATGATGATGGTGGTGATGGTGATGATGATGGTGATGGTGGTGATGATGGTCATGATGGTGATGGTGGTGATGGTGGTGATGGTGATGGTGGTGATGGTGGTGATGGTGGTGATGGTGATGATGATGATGGTGGTGATGATGGTGATGGTGGTGATGGTGGTGATGGTAGTGATGGTGATGATGATGATGGTGATGATGATGGTGATGATGATGGTGGTGATGATGATCATGATGGTGATGGTGGTGATGGTGGTGATGGTGGTGATGATGGTGATGGTGGTGATGGTGGTGATGGTGGTTATGGTGATGATGATGATGGTGATGATGATGGTGATGGTGGTGATGGTGGTGATGGTGGTGATGGTGTTGATGGTGATGGTGGTGATGATGGTGATGGTGGTGATGGTGGTGATGGTGGTGATGTTGATGATGATGGTGGTGATGGTGGTGATGGTGGTGATGGTGGTGATGGTGATGATGATGGTGATGGTGGTGATGGTGGTGATGATGGTGATGGTGGTGATGGTGGTGATGATGGTGATGGTGGTGATGGTGATGGTGGTGATGGTGGTGATGGTGGTGATGGTGGTGATGGTGGTGATGATGATGGTGATGGTGGTGATGGTGGTGATGGTGGTGATGGTGATGATGATGATGGTGATGATGATGGTGATGGTGGTGATGATGGTCATGATGGTGATGGTGGTGATGGTGGTGATGGTGATGGTGGTGATGGTGGTGATGGTGATGGTGGTGGTGGTGATGGTGGTGGTGGTGGTGATGGTGGTGATGGTGGTGATGGTGGAGATGGTGGTGATGGTGGTGATGGTGGTGATGGTGATGGTGGTGGTGGTGGTGATGGTGATGATGGTGATGGTGGTGGTGGTGATGGTGATGATGGTGATGGTGGTGATGATGATGGTGATGGTGATGATGGTGATGGTGGTGATGGTGGTGATGGTGGTGATGGTGATGATGATGATGGTGATGATGATGGTGATGGTGGTGATGGTGGTGATGGTGATGATGGTGATGGTGGTGATGATGGTGATGGTGGTGATGGTGGTGATGATGGTGATGATGATGGTGATGGTGGTGATGGTGATGATGGTGATGATGGTGATGATGATGATGGTGGTGATGGTGATGATGATGGTGATGATGATGTTGATGGTGATGATGGTGATGATGGTCATGATGGTGATGGTGGTGATGGTGATGATGCTGATGATGCTGCTGCTGCTGATGATGATGATGATGGTGATGATGATGATGGTGATGATGATGATGGTGCTGATGATGATGATGGTGATGATGATGGTGGTGATGATGATGATGATGCTGCTGATGATGATGCTGATGCTGCTGATGATGATGGTGATGATGCTGATGATGATGGTGATGATGCTGATGATGCTGCTGATGATGATGATGGTGGTGATGATGATGATGATGCTGCTGATGATGATGATGATGGTGATGGTGATGATGATGATGCTGATGCTGCTGCTGCTGCTGATGATGATGATGGTGATGATGATGATGCTGCTGCTGCTGATGATGATGATGCTGCTGATGATGATGGTGATGATGCTGATGATGATGCTGCTGCTGATGATGATGATGATGATGATGCTGATGATGCTGCTGATGATGATGATGATGATGGTGATGATGATGATGGTGATGATGATGATGATGGTGATGACGCTGCTGATGATGATGATGCTGCTGATGATGATGATGCTGCTGATGATGGTGATGATGATGGATGTTGGTGCCCCTGTGAATGGCTGCCCCCTAACGCTGCCTGCAACCCTTGGATTCATGTCCACTCCAAACCACCACCACCGTGATCAATAACATGATCAATAACATGATCAATAACATCATCAATAACATCATCACACTCACCATCATCACCATCATCGTCACCATCATAATCACCATCATCACCATCATCACCATCATCATCACCATCATCATCAATACCATCATCACAATCACCATAATCAATAACACCATCATCGTCAATACCATCATCACAATAACCATCATCAATACCATCATCACAATCACCATCATCATCACCATCATCACCATCATCACTACCATCATCACCTTCATCACCATCATCATCAATACCATCATCTTCACCATCATCATCAATACCATCATCACAATAACCATCATCAATACCACCATCACAATTACCATCATCAATACCATCCTCACCACCATCTCCATCATCACCATCATCACCATCATCATCATCATCACCATCATCATCACCATCATCACCATCATCATCAATACCATCATCTTCACCATCATCATCAATACCATCATCACAATAACCATCATCAATACCACCATCACAATCACCATCATCAATACCATCATCGCAATCACCATCATCAATACCATCCTCACCACCATCTCCATCATCACCATCATCACCATCATCATCATCATCACCATCATCATCACCATCATCACCATCATCATCAATACCATCATCTTCACCATCATCATCAATACCATCATCACAATAACCATCATCAATACCACCATCACAATCACCATCATCAATACCATCATCGCAATCACCATCATCAATACCATCCTCACCACCATCTCCATCATCACCATCATCACCATCATCATCAATACCATCATCTTCACCATCATCATCATCAATACCATCATCACAATAACCATCATCAATACCACCATCACAATCACCATCATCAATACCATCATCGCAATCACCATCATCAATACCATCCTCACCACCATCTCCATCATCACCATCATCACCATCATCATCAATACCATCATCATCACCATCATCATCAATACCATCATCACAATAACCATCATCAATACCATCATCACAATAACCATCATCAATACCATCATCTTCACCATCATCATCATCATCATAAATACCATCATCATCACCATCATCATCAATACCATCATCACAATAACCATCATCAATACCATCATCACAATAACCATCATCAATACCATCATTACAATCACCATTATCAATACCTTCAATACATTCACCATCACCATCATCACCATCATCATCAATACCATCATCACAATAACCCTCCACCCACCCACCCACCCACCATCACCCTAAACCCACCACCCACCCACCCACCACCACCCTAAACCCTCCACCCACCCACCATCACCCTAAACCCTCCACCCACCCACCCACCCACCATCACCCTAAACCCTCCACCCACCCACCATCACCCTAAACCCTCCACCCACCCACCCACCCACCACCACCCTAAACCCTCCACCCACCCACCATCACCCTAAACCCTCCACCCACCCACCCACCCACCATCACCCTAAACCCTCCACCCACCCCCCCACCATCACCCTAAACCCTCCACCCACCCACCCCCCCACCATCACCCTAAACCCTCCACCCACCCCCCCACCATCACCCTAAACCCTCCACCCACCCACCATCACCCTAAACCCTCCACCCACCCACCCACCCACCATCACCCTAAACCCTCCACCCACCCACCATCACCCTAAACCCTCCACCCACCCCCACCACCACCCTAAACCCTCCACCCACCCACCCCCCACCACCCTAAACCACCCACCCACCCACCATCACCCTCCACCCACCCACCCACCCACCACCACCCTAAACCCTCCACCCACCCACCCACCCACCATCCACTCTAAACCACCCACCCACCCCCCCACCATCACCCTCCACCCACCCACCCACCATCACCCTAAACCCTCCACCCACCCACCCACCACCACCCTAAAACCCTCCACCCACCCACCATCACCCTAAACCCTCCACCCCACCCACCCACCACCACCCTAAACCCTCCACCCACCCACCATCACCCTAAACCCTCCACCCACCCACCCACCATCACCCTAAACCCTCCACCCCACCCACCCACCACCACCCTAAACCCTCCACCCACCCACCCACCCACCATCACCCTAAACCCTCCACCCACCCACCCACCATCACCCCTAAACCCTCCACCCACCCACCATCACCCTAAACCCTCCACCCACCCACCCACCACCACCCCAAACCCTCCACCCACCCACCCACCATCACCCTAAACCCTCCACCCACCCCACTCACCACCACCCTAAACCCTCCACCCACCCACCCACCCACCACCACCCTAAACACTCCACCCACCCACCCACCCACCACCCTAAACCCTCCACCCACCACCCACCATCACCCTAAACCCTCCACCCACCCACCCACCACCACCCTAAACCCTCCACCCACCCACCCCACCCACCATCACCCTAAAACCCTCCACCCACCCACCCACCATCACCCTAAACCCTCCACCCACCCACCACCCTAAACCCTCCACCCACCCACCCACTATCACCCTAAACCCCTCCACCCACCCCACCCACCATCACTCTAAACCCTCCACCCACCCACCCACTATCACCCTAAACCCTCCACCCACCCACCCACCATCACCCTAAACCCTCCACCCACCCACCCACCACCATCACCCTAAACCCTCCACCCAACCACCCACCCACCATCACCCTAAACCCTCCACCCACCCACCCACCCACCCACCATCACCCTAAACCCTCACCCACCCCACCCACCCACCCACCATCACCCTAAAACCCTCCACCCACCCACCCACCATCACCCTAAACCCTCCACCCACCCACCCACCCACCACCCTAAACCCTCCACCCACCCACCCACCCACCCACCATCACCCTAAAACCCTCCACCCACCCACCCACCATCACCCTAAACCCTCCACCCACCCACCCACCATCACCCTAAACACTCCACCCACCCACCCACCACCCTAACCCTCCACCCAACCACCCACCTACCATCACCCTAAACCCTCCACCCAACCACCCACCCACCATCACCCTAAACCCTCCACCCAACCACCCACCCACCATCACCCTAAACCCTCCACCCACCCACCCACCATCACCCTAAACCCTCCACCCACCCACCCACCATCACCCTAAACCCTCCACCCACCCACCCACCATCACCTTAAACATTCCACCCCACCCACCCACCCACCACCCTAAACCCTCCACCCACCCACCCACCCACCATCACCCTAAACCCTCCACCCACCCACCCACCATCACCCTAAACATTCCACCCACCCACCCACCATCACCCTAAACCCTCCACCCACCCACCCACCCACCATCACCCTAAACCCTCCACCCACCCCACCCACCCCACCATCACCCTAAACACTCCAACCCACCCACCCACCATCACCCTAAACCCTCCACCCACCCACCCACCCACCATCACCCTAACCCCTCCACCCACCCACCCACCCACCCACCATCACCCTAAACCCTCCACCCACCCACCATCACTCTAAACCACCCACCCCCCCACCATCACCCTCCACCCACCCACCCACCCACCATCATCCACCCACCACCACCCACCCACCCACTATCACCCTAAACCCTCCACCCACCCACCCACCATCACCCTAAACACTCCACCCACCCACCCACCACCACCCTAAACACTCCACCACCCACCCACCACCACCCTAAACACTCCCACCCACCCACCCACCCACCATCATCCACCCACCACCACCCACCCACCACCACCCACCCCACCCACCATCACCCTAAACCCTCCACCCACCCACCTACCCACCATCACTCTAAACCACCCACCCACCCCCCCCACCATCACCCTCCACCCACCCACCCACCCACCCACCATCATCCACCCACCACCACCCACCCACCCACCCACCCACCATCACCCTAAACCCTCCACCCCACCCACCCCACCATCACCCTAAACCCTCCACCCACCCACCCACCCACCCACCACCACCCACCACCACCACCCACCCACCCACCACCCCACCACGGCGGCCCCCAGGGCGCGCCTGGACTGCCCGCGTCTGCTGACGTTGAGGACATGGTGTGCATGCGCAGTCCGGACTGGCGTAGCGTCTTCACCTACCTGCAGGAGATCTACCGCTGCCTGGCCCTGCGTGGCCTCGTCAGAACCGGAGCCTCCTCCAGCGAGCCCTGAAGCATGCCTCCTACCCCTGCCTGCCCGCCTCCCCCCCCCCCCGCTCGCATGCCGTACGTTTCACAGCCTGGTGATGATTGTTATTGTGGGTGGCGGACGGTTTGGCTGTTAACGTGAATATCGGGGGCTCGTTCGGGCAGCCTAACCCCGCATACCGTGCATCTCACTGGCCTGATGATGGATTGTTATAGTGGGTGGCGGACGGTTACGTGGATATCGGGGGCTAGTCCGGGCAGCCTAACGCCGCATGCCGTACGTTTCACAGCCTGATGATGATTGTTATTGTGGGTGGCGGACGGTTTGGCTGTTAACGTGAATATCGGGGGCTTGTTCGGGCAGCCTAACCCCGCATGCCGTGAGTTTCACAGCCTGATGATGATTGTTATGATGAGTGGTGGGACGGTTTGGCTGTTAACGTGAATATCGGGGGCTCGTTCGGGCAGCCTACCCCCGCATGCCGTGCATCTCACCGGCCTGATGATGATTGTTATAGTGGGTGGCGGACGGTTACGTGGATATCGGGGGCTAGTCCGGGCAGCCTAACGCCGCATGCCGTACGTTTCACAGCCTGATGATGATGATTGTTATTGTGGGTGGCGGACAGTCTGGCGGTTAACGTGAATATCGGGGGCTCGTTCGGGCAGCCTAACCCCGCATGCCGTGCATCTCACCGGCCTGATGATGATTCTTCTTGGTTCTTTCGGTAAAGTCACGTAGAATGGAAATAATAAAATTAAAAAAATAAAACATAATAAATAATTCTCACGACGTTTCGGCCACAACGCAAGCAGCCGTCCTCAGGTGAAGAACAGGTCTGTTGGGGAAACAGCGTCTGAATGACCTGTTCTTCACCTGAGGATGGCTGCTTGCGTTGTGGCTGAAACGTCGTGAGAATAATTTTATTGTTTTATTTTGTTATTTTATTCCATTCTACGTGACTTTACCGAAAGAACCAAGAAGATGAATCCCTGCAGTCATGAAAGCTTTAAATCGAGATGGTGATGATGATGATGCTGATGATGATTGTTATGGTGGGTGGCGGACGGTCTGGCGGTTCACGTGGATATTGGGGGATCGTCCGGGTGATCTGACCCTGCATGCCATGCATCTCACCGCCACGGCCTGATGATGATGATGATGCAGCTGAAGAAGATGATGCTGAGGATGATGCTTATGATGTTGCTGATGCTGAGGATGATGCTGATGATGTTGCTGATGATGTTGACAATTGTTATAATGGGTGATGCGTGGTTTGCCGCGCACATCGATGCGATGTTTTTCCGGGGCGTCGTCAGATCCAGACCCTCCTCAAACGAGCCCTGAACAATGCCTCATACTCCCTGCGTGCCGTACGCCTCACCACCCCGGCCTGCTGATGATGCTGATGATGGTGATGCTGATGATGCTGATGATGATGCTGATGATGATGATGATCTCGCTCCGTGCAGGAAGCTTGCCGACTGCGACCGTCTGATCGAGGTGGATGACATGATGGCCATGAGCCACCACCCAGACCCCAAGTGCATCTTCACCTACGTGCAGGCCCTCTACCAGCACCTGCCTCGCTAGTCACTCAGTCAGTCAGTCAGTCACTCAGTCAGTCAGTCACTCAGTCACTTAGTCACTCAGTCACTCAGTCAGTCACTCACTCAGTCACCACCCAGACCCCAAGTGCATCTTCACCTACGTGCAGGCGCTGTACCAGCACCTGCCTCGCTAGTCACTCAGTCAGTCAGTCAGTCACTCAGTCAGTCAGTCACTCAGTCACTCAGTCAGTCACTCACTCAGTCACCACCCAGACCCCAAGTGCATCTTCACCTACGTACAGGCGCTCTACCAGCACCTGCCTCGCTAGACACTCAGTCAGTCACTCACTTAGTCACTCAGTCACTCACTTAGTCACTCAGTCAGTCACTCACTCACTCAGTCAGTCACTCAGTCACTCACTCAGTCACTCAGTCATTTACTCACTCAGTCACTCACTCAGTCAGTCAGTCAGTCAGTCACTCAGTCACTCACTCAGTCACTCAGTCAGTCACTCACTCAGTCACTCAGTCAGACACTCAGTGACTCAGTCACTCACTCAGTCACTCAGTCACCCACCCACCACCCAGACCCCAAGTGCATCTTCACCTACGTGCAGGCGCTGTACCAGCACCTGCCTCGCTAGACACTCAGTCAGTCACTCACTTAGTCACTCAGTCACTCACTTAGTCACTCAGTCAGTCACTCACTCACTCAGTCAGTCACTCAGTCACTCACTCAGTCACTCAGTCATTTACTCACTCAGTCACTCACTCAGTCAGTCAGTCAGTCAGTCACTCAGTCACTCACTCAGTCACTCAGTCAGTCACTCACTCAGTCACTCAGTCAGACACTCAGTGACTCAGTCACTCACTCAGTCACTCAGTCACCCACCCACCACCCAGACCCCAAGTGCATCTTCACCTACGTGCAGGCGCTGTACCAGCACCTGCCTCGCTAGTCACTCAGTCAGTCAGTCAGTCACTCAGTCACTTAGTCACTCAGTCACTCAGTCAGTCACTCACTCAGTCACCACCCAGACCCCAAGTGCATCTTCACCTACGTACAGGTGCTGTACCAGCACCTGCCTCGCTAGTCACTCAGTCAGTCAGTCACTCAGTCAGTCAGTCACTCAGTCACTTAGTCACTCAGTCACTCAGTCAGTCACTCACTCAGTCACCACCCAGACCCCAAGTGCATCTTCACCTACGTACAGGTGCTGTACCAGCACCTGCCTCGCTAGTCACTCAGTCAGTCAGTCAGTCACTCAGTCAGTCAGTCACTCAGTCACTTAGTCACTCAGTCACTCAGTCAGTCACTCACTCAGTCACCACCCAGACCCCAAGTGCATCTTCACCTACGTACAGGCGCTGTACCAGCACCTGCCTCGCTAGTCACTCAGTCAGTCACTCACTTAGTCAGTCACTTAGTCAGTCACTTAGTCAGTCACTCAGTCACTCAGTCACTTAGTCAGTCACTCAATCAGTCACTCAGTCAGTCAGTCACTCAGTCAGTCACTCACTCAGTCACTCAGTCAGTCACTCAGTCAGTCAGTCACTCACTCACTCAGTCAGTCAGTCACTCATTCACTCACTCAGTCACCACCCAGACCCCAAGTGCATCCTCACCTACGTACAGGCGCTGTACCAGCACCTGCCTCGCTAGTCACTCAGTCACTCACTTAGTCAGTCACTCAGTCAGACACTTAGTCACTCAGTCACTCAGTCAGTCACTCAGTCACTCACTCAGTCACTCAGTCAGTCACTCACTCGCTCAGTCAGTCACTCAGTCACTCACTCAGTCACTCAGTCAGTCACTCAGTCAGTCACTCAGTCACTCAGTCAGTCACCCAGTCAGTCACTCAGTCACTCAGTCAGTCACTCAGTCACTCACTCAGTCACTCACTCACTTAGTCAGTCACTCAGTCAGTCACTCAGTCACTCAGTCAGTCACTCACTCAGTCACTCACTCAGTCAGTCACTCACTCAGACACTCAGTCAGTCACTCACTCATTCACTCACTCACTCAGTCATTCACTCAGTCACTCACTCAGTCACTCAGTCACTTACTCACTCAGTCACTCACTCAGTCACTCAGTCAGTCACTCAGTCAGTCACTCACTCACTCAGTCAGTCACTCAGTCACTCAGTCAGTCACTCAGTCAGTCACTCAGTCACTCAGTCAGTCACCCAGTCAGTCACTCAGTCAGTCACTCACTCAGTCACTCACTCAGTCACTCACTCAGTCACTCACTCACTTAGTCAGTCACTCAGTCACTCAGTCAGTCACTCAGTCAGTCACTCACTCAGTCACTCACTCAGTCAGTCACTCACTCAGACACTCAGTCAGTCACTCACTCAGTCACTCACTCACTCAGACACTCACTCAGTCACTCACTCAGTCAGTCACCCACTCACTCAGTCACTCACTCAGTCAGTCACTCAGGCACTTAGTCACTCACCCACCCACCCACTCACCACCCAGACCCCAAGTGCATCTTCACCTACGTACAGGCGCTGTACCAGCACCTGCCTCGCTAGACACTCAGTCAGTCACTGACTCAATCACTCAGTCAGTCACTCACTCACTCAGTCAGTCACTCAGTCACTCACTCAATCACTCAGTCAGTCACTCACTCAGTCACTCACTCACTCAGTCACTCACTCACTCACTTAGTCAGTCAGTCATTAACTCAGTCACTCACTCAGTCAGTCACTCAGACACTCACTCAGTCACCCACCCACTCACTCACTCACCCACCCACCCACCCACTCACTCACTCACTCACCCATTCACCCACTCACTCACCCACCCACTCACCCACCCACTCACTCACCCACACACTCACTACTCACTCACTCACACCACCCACCCACTCACCCATACACCCACTCACCCACCCACTCACCCACTCACTCAACCACTCACCCACCCACCCACTCACTCACCCACCCACCCACACACCCACTCACCCATTCACCCACTCACCCATTCACCCACCCACCCACCCACTCACCCACCCACCCACTCACTCACTCACCCACTCACTTCACCCACCCACCCACCCACCCACCCACTCACTCACCCACTCACTCACTCACTCACTCACCCACCCACCCACTCCACCCACCCACTCACCCACCCACTCACCCACCCACTCACCCACTCACCCATTCACCCACTCACTCACTCACCCATCCACTCACCCATTCACCCATTCACTCACACACTCACTCACCCACCCACCCACCCACTCACTCACCCACCCACCCACCCACCCACCCACCCACCCACTCACTCACCTACCCACCCACTCAACCACCCACCCACCCACTCGCCCACTCACTCACACACTCACTCACTCACTCACCCACCCACCCAACCACCCACCCACTCACTCACTCACTCACCCACCCACCCACCCACCCACCCACCCACTCACCCACCCACCCACCCACTCACCCACTCACTCACCTACCCACCCACTCTACCACCCACCCATCCACTCACCCACTCACCCATTCACCCACCCACCCACCCACTCACCCACCCACTCACTCACTCACCCACTCACTCACCCACCCACCCACCCACCCACCCACCCACCCACCCACTCACTCACCCACTCACTCACTCACTCACTCACCCACCCACCCACTCACCCACCCACCCACTCACCCACCCACTCACCCACTCACCCACTCACCCACTCACTCAACCACTCACCCACCCACCCACTCACTCACCCACCCACCCACACACCCACTCACCCATTCACCCACTCACCCATTCACCCACCCACCCACCCACTCACCCACCCACCCACCCACCCACCCACTCACTCACTCACCCACTCACTCACTCACCCACCCACCCACCCACCCACCCACCCACCCACCCACTCACTCACCCACTCACTCACCCACCCACCCACTCACCCACCCACTCACCCACCCACTCACCCACTCACCCACTCACCCATTCACCCACTCACTCACTCACCCATCCACTCACCCATTCACCCATTCACTCACACACTCACTCACCCACCCACCCACCCACTCACTCACCCACCCACCCACCCACCCACCCACCCACTCACTCACTCACCTACCCACCCACTCAACCACCCACCCACCCACTCGCCCACTCACTCACACACTCACTCACTCACCCACCCACCCAACCACCCACCCACTCACTCACTCACTCACCCACCCCACCCACCCACTCACCCACCCACCCACCCACCCACCCACTCACTCACCTACCCACCCACTCTACCACCCACCCATCCACTCACCCACTCACCCACCCACCCACCCACCCACTCACCCACTCACCCACCCACCCACCTACTCACTCACTCACTCACACACCCACCCACTCATCAACCCACTCACTCACTCACCCACCCACCCACTCACCCACCCACTCACTCAGTCACCCACCCACCCACCCACTCACCCACTCACTCACACACCCACCCACTCACTCACACACCCACCCACTCACCCACCCACTCACTCACCCACTCACCCACCCACTCACCCATACACCCACTCACCCACCCACTCACTCACTCACCCACCCACCCACTCACTCACCCACCCACCCACCCACTCACCCACCCACCCACTCACTCACTCACCCACTCACCCACCCACTCACTCAGTCACCCACCCACCCACCCACTCACCCACTCACTCACCCACCCACCCACTCACTCACCCACCCACCCACCCACCCACTCACTCACTCACTCACCCACCCACCCACCCACTCACCCACCCACTCACCCACCCACTCACTCACTCACTCACTCACTCACTCACCCACCCACCCACCCACTCACTCACTCACCCACCCACCCACCCACTCACCCACCCACCCACTCACCCACCCACTCACTCACCCACCCACCCACTCACCCACTCACCCACCCACCCACCTACTCACTCACTCACTCACACACCCACCCACTCACTCACCCACTCACTCACTCACTCACCCACCCACCCACTCACCCACCCACTCACTCAGTCACCCACCCACCCACTCACCCACTCACCCACCTACTCACTCACTCACACACCCACCCACCCACCCACTCACTCAGTCACCCACCCACCCACTCACCCACCCACCCACCCACCCACTCACTCACCCACCCACCCACTCACCCACCCACCCACCCACTCACCCACCCACTCACTCACCCACCCACCCACTCACTCACCCACCCACCCACTCACTCACTCACTCACCCACTCACCCACTCACTCACTCACCCACCCACTCACCCACCCACCCACCCACTCACCCACCCACCCACCCACTCACCCACCCACCCACACAAACCTACCCATCTGTAGGGTTGCTTTGTGCTGCTGTTACCTGGACTGTCACTCAGCTGATGCCCTTCAGAGGGTGCTGATCATTCGTGTTGACGCTGCTGTGTGGAAACCTATAGCCTTAGGGGTGATCCTATAGACTTAGGGGTGATCCTATAGACCTAGGGATGATCATATAGACCTAGGGATGATCCTATAGACGTAGGGGTGGTCATATAACCGAGGTGTGATCATATGACCTAGTTGTGATCCTATAGGCTAGCTGTGATCCTATAGCTTAGGGGTGATCCTATATCCTGTGTGTGATCATATAGCCTAGGGGCACCACCAGTAACAGCTGTCCCTGTGTGCCGCGGATTGATTAATAAATAAATTTGTGGTGTCATTTCTAAAATTTGTGTGTTGGTGACCCACTCACTCACCCACTCACTCACTCACACACTCACTCACCGACTCACCCACTCACTCACCCACTCACCGACTCACCCACTCACTCACCCACTCACTCACCCACTCACTCACCCACTCACGCACTCACCCACTCACTCAATCATTCACTCAATCACTCACTCACCCACTCACTCACCCACTCACCCACTCACCGACTCACCCACTCACTCACCCACTCACCCACTCACGCACTCACCCACTCACTCACCCACTCACTCAATCACTCATTCACCCACTCACCCACTCACCGACTCACCCACTCACTCACCCACTCACTCACCCACCCACGCACTCACCCACCCACCCACTCACTCACCCACCCATTCACTCACCCACTCACTCACTCACCCACTCACTCACCCACTCACCCACCCACTCACTCAATCACTCACTCAATCACTCACCCACTCACTCACCCACTCACTCAATCACCCACCCACTCACTCACCCACTCACTCACCCACTCACTCACCCACTCACTTACCCACTCACTCACCCACTCACTCACCCACTCACCCACTCACTCACCCACTCACTCACTCACTCACCCACCCACTCACTCACTCACCCACTCACCCACTCACTCACCCACCCACTCACTCACCCACCCACTCACTCACTCACCCACCCACTCACTCACTCACCCACTCACCCACTCACTCACCCACCCACTCACTCACCCACCCACCCACTCACTCACCCACCCACTCACTCACTCACCCACTCACTCACCCACTCACTCACTCACTCACCCACCCACCCACCCACTCACTCACCCACCCACCCACCCACCCACCCACTCACTCACCCACTCACCCACCCACTCACTCACCCACCCACCCACTCACCCACCCACTCACTCACTCACTCACCCACTCACCCACTCACTCACCCACCCACCCACTCACTCACCCACCCACCCACTCACCCACTCACCCACCCACTCACCCACTCACCCACCCACTCACTCACTCACCCACCCACTCACTCACTCACCCACACACTCACTCACTCACTCACTCACCCACCCACCCACTCACCCACTCACTCACCCATCCATTCACTCACCCACTCACCCACTCACTCACTCACTCACCCACCCACTCACTCACTCACCCACACACTCACTCACTCACTCACCCACCCACCCACTCACCCACTCACTCACCCATCCATTCACTCACCCACTCACCCACTCACCCACCCACTCACTCACTCACCCACTCACCCACCCACTCACTCACCCACTCACCCACTCACTCACTCACTCACCCACTCACCCACTCACTCACCCACTCACCCACTCACTCACACACTCACTCACCCACTCACTCACCCACCCACCCACTCACTCACTCACCCACCCACCCACTCACCCACTCACCCACCCACTCACCCACTCACCCACCCACTCACTCACTCACCCACCCACTCACTCACTCACTCACCCACCCACTCACTCACTCACCCACCCACTCACTCACTCACTCACTCACCCACTCACTCACTCACCCACTCACCCACCCACTCACCCACTCACCCACTCACCCACCCACTCACCCACTCACCCACCCACTCACTCACTCACCCACCCACTCACTCACTCACCCACACACTCACTCACTCACTCACCCACCCACCCACTCACCCACTCACTCACCCATCCATTCACTCACCCACTCACCCACTCACCCACCCACTCACTCACTCACCCACTCACCCACCCACTCACTCACCCACTCACCCACTCACTCACTCACTCACCCACTCACCCACTCACTCACCCACTCACCCACTCACCCACTCACTCACACACTCACTCACCCACTCACTCACCCACTCACCCACTCACTCACCCACTCACCCACTCACTCACCCACTCACTCACCCACCCACTCACTCACTCACCCACTCACCCACCCACTCACCCACTCACCCACCCACTCACCCACTCACCCACCCACTCACTCACTCACCCACCCACCCACTCACCCACTCACCCACTCACTCACCCACTCACTCACCCACTCACCCACTCACTCACCCACTCACTCACCCACTCACTCACTCACCCACTCACTCACCCACTCACTCACCCACTCACTCACTCACTCACCCACTCACCCACCCACTCACCCACTCACCCACCCACTCACCCACTCACCCACCCACTCACTCACTCACCCACCCACCCACTCACCCACTCACCCACTCACTCACCCACTCACTCACCCACTCACCCACTCACTCACCCACTCACTCACCCACTCACTCACTCACTCACCCACTCACTCACCCACTCACTCACCCACTCACTCACTCACTCACCCACTCACTCACCCACTGCACACGAGGAGTCACTCCCCATGAGTTAATCTGCTAGGAGTTTATTCAAGGGGAGGGGCGAGTGTGGTGTGGGTTGTGGTGGTGGTTGTGGTGGTGGTTGTTGTTGTGGTTGTGGTGGTTGTTGTGGTGGTGGTGGCGGTGGTTGTTGTTGTGGTGGTGGTTGTGGTGGTGGTTGTAGTGGTTGTTGTGGTGGTTGTTGTGGTGGTTGTAGTGGTGGTGGTGGTGGTGGTGGTTGTAGTGGTGGTGGTGGTGGTTGTAGTGGTGGTTGTGGTGGTGGTGGTGGTTGTGGTGGTGGTGGTGGTTGTGGTGGTGACGGTCGTTGTTGTTGTGGTGGTGGTGGTTGTGGTGGTTGTTGTTGTTGTGGTTGTGGTGGTTGTTGTTGTGGTGGTGGTTGTAGTGGTGTTTGTTGCGATGGTTGTTGTTGTTGTGGTGGTTGTTGTTGTGGTTGTTGTGATGGTGGTTGTTGTGGTTGTGGTTGTGGTGGTAGTTGTTGTGGTGGTTGTTGTGGTGGTTGTTGTTGTGGTTGTTGTGGTTGTTGTGATGGTGGTTGTTGTGGTTGTGGTTGTGGTGGTCGTTGTTGTGGTGGTTGTTGTGGTGGTTGTTGTGGTGGTTGTTGTTGTGGTTGTTGTGGTTGTTGTGGTTGTTGTGGTTGTTGTGGTTGTTGTTGTTGTGGTGGTTGTGGTTGTGGTTGTTGTTGTGGTTGTTGTGGTTGTTGTTGTGGTTGTTGTGGTTGTGGTGGTTGTTGTGGTGGTTGTAGTGGTGGTTGTAGTGGTGGTTGTAGTGGTGGTTGTTGTGGTTGTGGTTGTGGTTGTTGTTGTTGTGGTGGTTGTTGTGGTTGTTGTGGTTGTTGTTGTGGTTGTGGTGGTAGTTGTTGTGGTTGTGACGCCCCTGTTGGCGGTCTCCGTGAGACGGCTGCTGCTCAGTCCTCGCCCCCACACAGACGCAGCAGAATCGTCTCGTAGTCACCCTTCGTCTTCGCCTGCAACAACAACAACATCAACAACAACAACAACATCAACAACAACAACATCAACAACATCAACAACATCATCATCATCAATAACATCAACATCATCAACAACCACCACATCAACATCATCATCATCATCAACAACAACATCAACAACTTCAACAACATCATCATCATCAACAACAACATCATCAATAACATCAACATCATCAACAACCACCACATCAACAACATCATCAACAACAACAACATCAACAACTTCAACAACATCAACATCATCAACAACATCATCATCATCAACAACATCAACATCATCAACAACATCATCATCATCAACAACATCAACATCATCAACAACATCATCATCATCAACAACATCAACAACATCATCATCATCAATAACATCAACATCATCAACAACCACCACATCAACATCATCATCATCATCAACAACAACATCAACAACTTCAACAACATCATCATCATCAACAACAACATCATCAATAACATCAACATCATCAACAACCACCACATCAACAACATCATCAACAACAACAACATCAACAACTTCAACAACATCAACATCATCAACAACATCAACATCATCAACAACATCAACATCATCAACAACATCATCATCATCAACAACATCAACATCAACCACAGTCACCCTTCGTCTTAGCCTGCATCAACAATAACATCAACAACAACCACCACAACATCAACAACAACCACCACATCAACAACATCATCAACAACAACAACATCAACAACAACAACCACCACATCAACAACATCATCAACAACAACAACATCAACAACTTCAACAACATCAACATCATCAACAACATCATCAATAACATCAACATCATCAACAACCACCACATCAACAACATCAACAACAACAACCACCACATCAACAACAACCACAACAACATCAACAACAACAACCACCACATCAACAACAACAACAACGACGACCACAACAACATCAACAACCACCACATCAACAACAACAACAACGACGACCACAACAACATCAACAACTTCTAGATGTTGGTGGGTTTTTTTTTCTGGCAAAGTGACGTGGGTGAAAGATAAAATAAAAACAAAATGAATGAAAACACCTGATGACGGATGCTCGTGTTGCTTCCGAAACGTCGTGGATTTTTAAGTTCCAGTTGTTTTCACTCATTTCGTTTTTAAATCCTTTATATTAAGTTCGCTCGCTCGCTTGCGCGCTTACGACCGTGCAAATCTTTCGGTCGTTTTTTTAACCCACTTCCCGCGATCCAATCGAGCTGACATTTCGCACGCAGAACTCGTCGTGCGTGACAATTAATTTTCGTGAATTTTTTTTTAAAAATGTTACACTTTTTAGGCAAAAAAACATTATTTTTCATTTATTCAAATACAACTCATTCATGGCTTTGGCTGAACGTCACAGTGTAGGAGCCCAGAGCGTAACCCCTCCACAGGCCGTGGCGGACTAGCGCAGTTGGTAGCGCCCTCGCTTCCCATGCCAAAGGTCGCGGGATCGATCCCCGCGTCCTCCACAGGCGAATATATTTTTAAATCCTTTATATTAAGTTCGCTCGCTCGCTTGCGCACTTGCTTAGGACCGTGCAAATCTTTCGGTCGTTTTTTTAACCCACTTCCCGCGATCCAATCGAGCTGACATTTCGCACACAGAACTCGTCGTGCGTGACAATTAATTTTCGTGAAAAAAAAATTTCCAAAATTTTTTCAAATTTTTTTCACTTTTTAGGATTTTTCTTTTCATATTTAATTTAAAATACCAACGTGATAAAAATGAAACTCTTACTCAAGAAAAACATAAATGAATAATAAAATAAAACCGATGCCACGCATATAGAGGATTTATAGTGAAAAACTTTGTTTTTACGGGTTAATTTTTTCATCCTTTATATTAAGTTCGCTCGCTCGCTTGCTTGCTTAGGACCGTGCAAATCTTTCGGTCGTTTTTCAACCCACTTCCCGTGATCAAATCGAGCTGACATTTCGCACGCAGACTCGTCGTGCGTGACAATTAACGTTCGTGACATTTTTTTCCCATAACTTTACACTTTTCAGGACAAAAATATTATATTTAATTACCAATTCCTTAATGGTGCCATGCAATCATCTGACCCATAGGTGGCAGCCATCTCAAGCCAGAGGACGAGAGGACTCTAGCCGCCACGCATATCAAGGATTTATAGTGAACAAATACTTAGTTTTTACGGGTTATACTTCTTAGGTTTTTTCGGTAAAGTCACGTAGAAAGTAAAATAAAATAAAAACAAAAATCACGACGTTTCGGAGGCAACACAAGTCTCCGTCATCAGGTGGGACCGTCACAGCCAGATTAGCTGTATCAAGTGAGGCAATGATTCAAGATGCAATCCCTTAAAAGCGAGTTGAGGGGGGAGGGAGAGGGAGGGGGGAGCTCATCAGACTATGGTAGCCAATGAAAGGAACGTATCGGGAGGGAGGGGGGGGCGAGGCCAAAAGGGTGGGCGATGGACGTGGAAGCGCTTGTGCGCCAGCGGCCAATTACTGCACACGCCAACACAATGGAGCGATTGTGCGCAAGCGGCCAGCCACTGCACCCGCCAACACAATGGGCAGAGAGGAGGAGGGGGAGGTCTAATACACATGATAGACAAAAGAACGAAAATGATGATGGGCACAAACTTAGGGGGAGCTCATCAGACTATGGTAGCCAATGAATACTTGTTTATCTTTCACCCACGTCACTTTACCAGACAAAACACCACAGATGACGTCACGGCAAGCCTCTGGGAGCCACGCCCAGGGGCGGGGCTTGTGGAAGAAGAAGGGGGGAGGGGCAATGGGGGAAGGGGGCACGGGTAGGTGCAGCTCAGACAGTACGCTTCATTAAAAAGTGTTTTTTTTGTATTTTTTAAATGTTTTTTGAGAATAACACCCGATTATATATTAAACACGTTGTCTCTGAAGAGCTCTCTTCATACGCTGCAGTGGTGTTTGTTGGGGGGCGGTCTACACCTGATGACGGATGCTTGTGTGGCTTCCGAAACGTCGCGATTTAATTTCGAGTTTTCATTCATTTTGTTTTTGTTTCATCTTTCAACCCACGTGACTTTACCGCAAAAAACACCAAAGATGACGTGTTTTTTAGAAAAGTATTTTAAAATATCTTTTTCCTTTTGTGATGCCAGGGGAAGGGGAGGTTTGAGACCGAGTGCAGTGACGGTAAGACGAGAGATGGTGGTGCATCAGGCTTGGGAGTAAAACAAAAACTGGAAGAAATGTATATGGCCGTAAAATTATGAGGCAGCTAAAGTTTGACTTGGTCGATAACATCCTTCCAACGATTGCTTAATTTGAAACCATCCTCACGGTTGAAGTAGTCTCTACGTTTGTACATCTGGATGGCTTCATGGACAAATCTTCGGTGGTATCCAGACGGCTTGCAGAGCACTTTGGTGTCGGAGAAAAACAACTTCACGAGAACCCGCTGTGTTGAAACAACGATCATGCTCTTGTTCTTGGTTCTTTCGGTAAAGTCGTCACGTAGAAGGGAAATAATAAAATAATAAAAATAAAACGTAATAAAATACAATTCTCACGACGTTTCGGCCACAACGCAAGCAGCCGTCCTCAGGTGAAGACCAGGTCTGTCGGGGAGACAGCGTCTGAATGAAACACCCCAGGCTTGGAGCGTATATTTAAGCTGCTGGGTTGGAGGGGGAAGAGCGCCTTGACCAAATAATTTGTATATCAAGAGGAATTTAGCATATTTATGGGAAATGCCGATATGTGATTAGTACTACTTGTGAAATGCGTAGGAGGTGGGCGGGGGGTTTCAAAGTCATATTATGCCCGTGCATTATGCAGGATTAGCAGCATCAAAGGGAGGGGATAGGGGTAGCATTACTAAAGGGAAGGAATGTTAATAGTTCACAATGATCACATATGCTACGTATGGCAAAGTAATGATTTTGATCGGAGCCTCAGGGGGCTGATTCTCCACGGTGGGAGAAACAGCTTGGCGGATAGCACGGTCCGAGTGTCCATTCATCTTGAGGCAGAGGTCGTAAGCGGGTTTTGATTCCTTACCCATACCCGTACCCGGCCGCACCAGAGTCGCAAACTCTCCCACTCACTCACTCACCCGCTCACTCACTCACCCACTCACGAACTCACTCACTCACTCACCCGCTCACTCACTCACCCACCCACGAACTCACTCACTCACTCACCCACTCACTCACTCACCCACTCACTCACTCACCCACTCACTCACCCACTCACTTACTCACCCACCAACCAGAGGTCGCAAGCGGGTTTTGATTCCTTACCCGTACCCGTACCCGTACCCGGCCGCACCAGAGTCGCAAACTCTCCCACTCACTCACCTACCCACCAATTCAGCTACTCACTCACTCACCCACCCACTCACCCACTCACCCACTCACCCACTCACTCACTCACTCACTCACCCACTCACTCACCCACCCACGAACTCACTCACTCACCCACTCACTCACCCACTCACTCACCCACTCACTCACCCACTCACTCACCCACTCACTCACCCACGCACTCACCCACGCACTCACTTACTCACCCACCAACCAGAGGTCGCAAATGGGTTTTGATTCCTTACCCGTACCCGGCCGCACCAGAGTCGCAAACTCTCCCACTCACTCACCCACTCACCCACCCACGAACTCACTCACTCACTCACCCACTCACCCACTCACCCACTCACTCACCCACCCACGAACTCACTCACCCACCCACGAACTCACTCACTCACCCACCCACTCACCCACTCACCCACCCACGAACTCACTCACTCACTCACCCACTCACTCACCCACGAACTCACTCACTCACTCACCCACTCACTCACCCACCCACGAACTCACTCACTCACTCACTCACCCACTCACTCACCCACGCACTCACTTACTCACCCACCAACCAGAGGTCGCAAACGGGTTTTGATTCCTTACCCGTACCCGTACCCGGCCGCACCAGGGTCGCAAACGGGTACCCGTACCCAATACCCGGCTGGGTACGGGTACCCGTTCCCTACCCGTACCCTACCCGAAATGAGTGACAAACGGCGACTCACCAGTGACTCACGGCCTACCCGTACCCGTACCCGGCAGCACCAGGGTCGCAAACGGGTACCCGTACCCGGCCAGGTACGGGTAGCCGGGTATCGGGTAGGGTACGGGTATCGGGTACCCGGTTGCGACCTCTGTCTTGAGGGCCCGATGTACATGTTCCAATTCACTGGCCAGGTGGTGTTGGTCAGAGATGCATTGGGCCCTGTGGTGTAGTGTTTTGATGAGGGAATTCGTTTGGATGGTGGTGGGAATAAGGCTTCAAGTAGGAATCTGTGTGGGTGGCCTTCCTGTAGACAGAATGTCCCAAAGAGCCATTGGGCCTCCTCTCAAACAGGACATCTAAGAATGGCAGCTTGCCATCGTTCTCCACTTCCATGGTGAATCTGACAGGTGGGTACATGGAGTTGATGTGGTCGAGAAATTGGTTCAATGCTGAGAGGACACGTGGCCAAATGACGAAAGTGTCATCCGCGTATCTCTTACACACTCTGCGTCAACAACAACCGCCACAACAACATCAACAAATCCCTGCAGTCGCGAAAGCCTTAAATCGAAATTTCACCGCCACTACAGGGTGGGATTTCACAAAACTTGAAGATCCTTCAACAAACTCCGGGATAAGAAGAAGGCTCGGCTAATCGAGTCTCTCACCTTTCTGAAGAGATGCCGCGACTCTAAGGTAATGCCAACTTGATATGCAAATTCTTTTGTCAAGGCGCTCTTCCCCCTCCAACCCAGCAGCTTAAACATACGCAGCCAAGCTTGGTGGTGTTTCATTCAGACGCTGTCTTTCCGACAGACCTGTTCTTCTGAACACCACCAAGCTTGGCAGTGTATATTTAAGTATATATTTAAGTATATACGCAGCCAAGCTTGGTGGTGTTCATTCAGACGCTGTCTTTCCGACAGACCTGTTCTTCTGAACACCACCAAGCTTGGCAGCGTGTATTTAAGTATATATTTAAGTATATACGCTGCCAAGCTTAGTGGTGCTCATTCAGACGCTGTCTTTCCGACAGACCTGTTCTTCTGAACACCACCAAGCTTGGCAGTGTATATTTAAGTATATATTTAAGTATATACGCAGCCAAGCTTGGTGGTGTTCATTCAGACGCTGTCTTTCCGACAGACCTGTTCTTCTGAACACCACCAAGCTTGGCAGCGTGTATTTAAGTATATATTTAAGTATATACGCTGCCAAGCTTGGTGGTGTTCATTCAGACGCTGTCTTTCCGACAGACCTGTTCTTCTGAACACCACCAAGCTTGGCAGCGTATATGTAAGTATATATTTAAGTATATACGCTGCCAAGCTTGGTGGTGCTCATTCAGACGCTGTCTTTCCGACAGATCTGTTCTTCTGAACACCACCAAGCTTGGCAGCGTATATTTAAGTATATATTTAAGTATATACGCTGCCAAGCTTGGTGGTGCTCATTCAGACGCTGTCTTTCCGACAGACCTGTTCTTCACCTGAGGACGGCTGCTTGCGTTGTGGCCGAAACGTCGTGAGAATTATTTTATGATGTTTTATTATTTTATTATGTCTTATTATTTTATTATGTTTAATTTTTATTATTTATTATGTTTTATTATTTTATGATGTTTTATTATTTTTATTATTTTATTATGTTTTATTGTTATTATTTTATTGTTTCCCTTCTACGTGACGACTTTACCGAAAGAACCAAGAAGATGAATCCCTGCTGCAGTCACGAAAGCTTTACATCGAAATTTAACATCAACAACAACAACATCAGCATCAACAACAGGAGGAGTTTGGTGAGGAGTTTGGTGAGGAGTTTGGTGAGGGGGTTGGTGAGGGGATTGGTGAGGGGGTTGGTGAGGGGGGTTGGTGAGGGGGTTGGTGGGGGGATTGGTGGGGGGGTTGGTGGGGGGGTTGGTGAGGGGGTTGGTGAGGGGGTTGGTGAGGGGGTTGGTGAGGGGGTTGGTGAGGAGTTTGGTGAGGGGGTTGGTGAGGGGGTTGGTGAGGGGGTTGGTGAGGGGGGGTTGGTGAGGGGGTTGGTGAGGGGGTTGGTGAGGGGGTTGGTGAGGGGGTTGGTGAGGGGGGGTTGGTGAGGGGGTTGGTGAGGGGGTTGGTGAGGGGGTTGGTGAGGGGGTTGGTGGGGGGGGTGGTGAGGGGATTGGTGAGGGGGTTGGTGAGGGGGTTGGTGAGGGGGTTGGTGGGGGGGTTGGTGGGGGGATTGGTGAGGGGGTTGGTGAGGGGGTTGGTGAGGGGGGGTTGGTGAGGGGGTTGGTGAGGGGGTTGGTGAGGGGGTTGGTGAGGGGGGTTGGTGAGGGGGTTGGTGAGGGGGTTGGTGAGGGGGGGTTGGTGAGGGGGTTGGTGAGGGGGTTGGTGAGGAGTTTGGTGAGGAGTTTGGTGAAGGGGTTGGTGAGGGGGTTGGTGAGGGGGTTGGTGAGGGGGTTGGTGAGGGGGTTGGTGAGGGGGGGTTGGTGAGGGGGTTGGTGAGGGGGTTGGTGAGGAGTTTGGTGAGGAGTTTGGTGAGGGGGTTGGTGAGGGGGTTGGTGAGGGGGTTGGTGAGGGGGTTGGTGAGGGGGTTGGTGAGGGGGTTGGTGAGGGGGTTGGTGAGGGGGGGGTTGGTGAGGGGGTTGGTGAGGGGGTTGGTGAGGGGGTTGGTGAGGGGGTTGGTGAGGGGGTTGGTGGGGGGGTTGGTGAGGGGGTTGGTGAGGGGGTTGGTGAGGGGGTTGGTGAGGGGGTTGGTGAGGGGGTTGGTGAGGGGGTTGGTGAGGGGGGGGGTTGGTGAGGGGGTTGGTGAGGGGGTTGGTGAGGGAGTTGGTGAGAGGGGGGTTGGTGAGGGGGTTGGTGAGGGAGTTGGTGAGGGGGTTGGTGAGGGGATTGGTGAGGGGGGAGGTTGGTGAGGGGGTTGGTGAGGGGAAGGTTGGTGAGGAGGTTGGTGAGGGGATTGGTGAGGGGGTTGGTGAGGGGGTTGGTGAGGGGGTTGGTGAGGGGGGGGTTGGTGAGGGGGTTGGTGGGGGGGTTGGTGAGGGGGTTGGTGAGGGGATTGGTGAGGGGGTTGGTGAGGGGGTTGGTGAGGGGGTTGGTGAGGGGGTTGGTGAGGGGGTTGGTGAGGGGGTTGGTGGGGGGGTTGGTGAGGGGGTTGGTGAGGGGGTTGGTGAGGGGGTTGGTGAGGGGGTTGGTGAGGGGGTTGGTGAGGGGGGGGTTGGTGAGGGGGTTGGTGAGGGGGTTGGTGAGGGGGTTGGTGAGGGGGTTGGTGAAGGAGTTGGTGAGAGGGGGGTTGGTGAGGGGGTTGGTGAGGGGGTTGGTGAGGGGGTTGGTGAGGGGGTTGGTGAGGGGGGGGTTGGTGAGGAGGTTGGTGAGGGGATTGGTGAGGGGGTTGGTGAGGAGGTTGGTGAGGGGGTTGGTGAGGGGGTTGGTGAGGGGGTTGGTGAGGGGGTTGGTGAGGGGGGGGTTGGTGAGGAAGTTGGTGAGGGGGTTGGTGAGGAGGTTGGTGAGGAGGTTGGTGAGGGGGGGTTGGTGAGGGGGTTGGTGAGGGGGTTGGTGAGGGGGTTGGTGAGGGGGTTGGTGAGGGGGTTGGTGAGGGGGGGTTGGTGAGGGGGTTGGTGAGGGGGTTGGTGAGGAGTTTGGTGAGGAGTTTGGTGAGGGGGTTGGTGAGGGGGTTGGTGAGGGGGTTGGTGAGGGGGTTGGTGAGGGGGTTGGTGAGGGGGTTGGTGAGGGGGAGTTGGTGAGGGGGTTGGTGAGGGGGTTGGTGAGGAGTTTGGTGAGGAGTTTGGTGAGGGGGTTGGTGAGGGGGTTGGTGAGGGGGTTGGTGAGGGGGGGGGTTGGTGAGGGGGTTGGTGAGGGGGTTGGTGAGGGGGTTGGTGAGGGGGGGGTTGGTGAGGGGGTTGGTGAGGGGGTTGGTGAGGGGGTTGGTGAGGGGGTTGGTGAGGGGGTTGGTGAGGGGGTTGGTGAGGGGGTTGGTGGAAGGGTTGGTGAGGGGGTTGGTGAGGGGGTTGGTGAGGGGGTTGGTGAGGGGGTTGGTGAGGGGGTTGGTGAGGGGGTTGGTGAGGGGGTTGGTGAGGGGGGGGTTGGTGAGGGGGTTGGTGAGGGGGTTGGTGAGGGGGTTGGTGAGGGAGTTGGTGAGAGGGGGGTTGGTGAGGGGGTTGGTGAGGGGGGGGTTGGTGAGGGGGTTGGTGAGGGGGTTGGTGAGGGGGTTGGTGAGAGGGGGGTTGGTGAGGGGGTTGGTGAGGGGGTTGGTGAGGGGGGGGTTGGTGAGGAGGTGGTTGGTGAGGAGGGGGTTGGTGAGGAGGGGGTTGGTGAGGGGGTTGGTGAGGGGGGTTGGTGAGGGGGTTGGTGAGGGGGTTGGTGAGGGGGTTGGTGAGGGGGTTGGTGAGGGGGGGGTTGGTGAGGGGGGGGTTGGTGAGGGGGTTGGTGAGGGGAGGGTTGGTGAGGGGGGGGTTGGTGAGGGGGTTGGTGAAGGGGTTGGTGAGGGGGTTGGTGAGGGGGTTGGTGAGGGGGTTGGTGAGGAGGGGGTTGGTGAGGGGGGGGGGTTGGTGAGGGGGTTGGTGAGGGGGTTGGTGAGGAGGGGGTTGGTGAGGGGGGGGGTTGGTGAGGGGGTTGGTGAGGGGGTTGGTGAGGGGGTTGGTGAGGGGGTTGGTGAGGGGGTTGGTGAGGAGGGGGTTGGTGAGGGGGTTGGTGAGGGGGTTGGTGAGGGGGTTGGTGAGGGGGTTGGTGAGGGGGTTGGTGAGGGGGTTGGTTCGGGGGGGGTTGGTGAGGGGGTTGGTGAGGGGGTTGGTGAGGGGGTTGGTGAGGGGGTTGGTGAGGGGGGTTGGTGAGGGGGTTGGTGAGGGGGTTGGTGAGGGGGTTGGTGAGGAGGGGGGTTGGTGAGGAGGGGGTTGGTGAGGGGGTTGGTGAGGGGGTTGGTGAGGGGGTTGGTGAGGGGGTTGGTGAGGGGGGGGTTGGTGAGGGGGTTGGTGAGGGGGTTGGTGAGGGGGTTGGTGAGGGGGTTGGTGAGGGGGTTGGTGAGGGGGTTGGTTCGGGGGTTGGTTCGGGGGTTGGTGAGGGGGTTGGTGAGGGGGTTGGTGAGGGGGGGGTTGGTGAGGGGGGTTGGTGAGGGGGGGGTTGGTGAGGGGGTTGGTGAGGGGGTTGGTGAGGGGGTTGGTGAGGGGGTTGGTGAGGGGGTTGGTTCGGGGGTTGGTGAGGGGGTTGGTGAGGGGGTTGGTGAGGGGGTTGGTGAGGGGGTTGGTGAGGGGGTTGGTGAGGGGGGGGTTGGTGAGGGGGGGGTTGGTGAGGGGGTTGGTGAGGGGAGGGGGTTGGTGAGGGGGTTGGTGAGGGGGTTGGTGAGGGGGGGGGGTTGGTGAGGGGGTTGGTGAGGGGGTTGGTGAGGAGGGGGTTGGTGAGGGGGTTGGTGAGGGGGGGGGGTTGGTTGAGGGGGGTTGGTGAGGGGGTTGGTGAGGAGGGGGTTGGTGAGGGGGGTTGGTGAGGGGGTTGGTGAGGGGGTTGGTGAGGGGGGGGTTGGTGAGGGGGTTGGTGAGGGGGTTGGTGAGGGGGGGGTTGGTGAGGGGGTTGGTGAGGGGTTGGGTGAGGGGTTGGTGAGGGGGGGGTTGGTGAGGGGGTTGGTGAGGGGGGGGTTGGTGAGGGGGTTGGTGAGGGGGTC
>NW_027615272.1:0-53057 GCF_965212315.1 Lampetra planeri | reverse complement strand
CCGATCTTTGTCTCTGGTGTTACCATAGCGACATAAGACCCGCAAGACAATGCCAGTTAACACTAAATTGACTCCACACACACAAAAAACTAGGTGTTACTATCCTTGAAGGGATTCAGTATAGTCTGGTGTGTGTGTGTGTGTGTGTGTGCATACATACACACACATAATTTCCCCAGATTTTTTTGATTTCATGTTCCACTGAAAATGAGATTTTACAGTCCTGGGAGCTAATCTGTGAATCAGCTGTGACATTTTTGGTGCAATAAACCCCTCAGTGATTTCTGATAAACAAGTAATCAGTTAACAATTTTGTTTTACAATCAAACATTTAGATTGTTTATATTATCTCCTCTCGCCAAATCAAATAATGATCATCAAAAAATTCAGCACATTCTCATTTCCCTTGTTTACCACACTGCAGCACAAGTGGGCTTTCAGTGACCATTAAACCACTCACATCAACGTGAGAAGCACTCCGATACGGATGTCAAGTGAACGGTACGTTTTCCAGCAGGTCATGCTACTATGCAAATTAATATCAGCCCTTGTCAAGTAAAGAGACAAAGTTAATTAGTGCATTAGCTTGTGTGCTGCAGTCTCCAAAAATAATCTGTTGTCTTTGTATGGCGAGAGCAACACACACATCAGAGCGAGTCAGAGTGATGCTCTCTTTTCGACAGTATGTATGTCTTTTCAACTGTATGAACAGGGACGCATACCAACTATTTTCTTCAGCAATTTCTATTTGATTAGTTCCTTCATTAATTGATCTATAAAATGGTGAAAATGGGCTTATCCCGCAATAATGGCATTTAAACCCACCTCAAATGTTTCGTTGTTGTTTGCGTTAATTAGAGGGGAAACCACAAAATCCAAATCTTAGAAGCTTTAATCAGATGAACATGACTTTTGTATAAATATATTATCAAAATAGTTGGAGATTAATTTAACAGCAGCAAACAATGAATTGATTAATTGTTGTGGCCCTAATCAATTCATATGAAAAAAATAGAGTATTGCTAAAAGACAAAACAATCAATTCTAAGTGTGTACTCCCAGTGGAAACCTGTTGGAATTGATTGATAAGCGACAGTCCACGGTTGTTTTCAGAGAATGGCAACAGCAACCAGAGCTGTGAGCTGAAAAATGCAAATTTAATCCGCTACTGTTGATGTTTGTGTGTTATGTGGTTAGTAGAGATCATGGAGTCACCATCTGGGAGATGTAGGTCTGAGACAAAAGCAACCTTTGTGTGTGTGTGTGTGTGTGTGTGTGTGATTGTGTGTGTGAGGACAGGAAATAGCTTTATAAGATTTGTTGGTGTAAGCTGAGCCGAGGGAGCGATGCTATTAGCCTAGAGTTAATGCTGCTGTGTGAGTGTGCATGTGCGCGTGTGTGGGGGGGTGTGTGTCGTGTGTGTCCTCGAACCACTGCAGTAGAACTTCATTCTGGCATCAAACGATTCAGTCAGTATCAACTTAACCCTCCACTAGTTCCGCCCCTTTGTCCACATCTAGGGGTGTGAAACATAAGGCCCGCGGGCCAAAAGAGACCTGCCAGAGGGTCCAATATAACTATATATATAACGTATAGCTGAAAGTGCACTTATTTTAAGAAATTGACAGTTTTTAATAATTTAAAAGGACAGTTGTGGCCCAAGAAATAAAAATGAGTTTGACACCCCTGGTCTAGTCAGGCTTTACAACAAAACAGACCGTGTTGTGGGGCAGGGATCGGGAGAGTCAGACTTTGGAACAGGGCCACAGGTGTTGGCAGTCAACTGCTCAGCAATCTCAACTCAGTGTACCTGTGGCCAGTTACCAGGGAAGCCTACAAGAGGACACCTGGCAGTGCTCTGACGTTCAATCCTTTGTGGTCAATTTTCTGAAGAGCCTTCTATCAGATTTTCTGTTGCATTTAGTTTAATTTTGCTCCAGCGTTTTTGCAGTTGGCAAAGTTTTTTGCTACCACTCTGACGATCCTTGCTTGTAATCCTGCGTTTCGCCCCTGAAGGAATAACTCCAAGCGTCCTTCCTCCCCGGTTTTCCAACTCAACTCCCGCTGCCTCTGCCTGCTCACCACCGGGCGTCGCCACACCCAAGGCCAGGTTTTTCCCTAGCTGCACCATTATACATACACCCATCACTGATCTTCCATTCTGCTCGCGCGTATTCGTCACCCTGCTGGCTTCACACCTCATAAACTCCACCCAAATCCACCACGGGTTCTCTTCGCCCCTCCCCTTGTGGCCTAGTGGCCCCCAGGTAAATTCATACTGCAACGTCTCAGACCAGTTATTATATTATTTTATTCGTTTATTTTCGTCTGTCTCCAATAAACAGCAGTGTGCCAAAGTCTACCCCATTCATCCGCTCTGGAGTTATTTGCTACAAGGGTTCCGTTCTGTTTGGGATGTAACAGGCAAAAGGTAAAAACATTAGGGACTCAAACTGCACTTTTACATATTGTATAGATTGCAAAAGTGGTTCAGTTACTCTTCAGCATCACTGGTTATTATGAACTATGACGACAATTGATTAGTGCGTTTCAAACATAGCCAATGACATTTTTAAATGTTCCAACATTCCAAATGCTGCTGGCGACCAGGTGGAATAACAGGCAAGTGGTTCTAAGATAAGTGTAGATGTATATCTTTTAGGTTTTAATTTGAAGGGAGACTAGTGCAGTAGAAGCTGTTCTGAAGGTCCTCATGATTCTGTCTTTGATAATTACAGTAAGAGCATGCACTTAAGTTTAATTAAAATGTGAGAGCACGCCCACAGAACATAAAGTGAAACTGCACAGAATTTCAACGCACACAAAAGAAGCTGCATGTGAACGCACACCTACCAGTCATGTCTGTGTGCTCAAACCTGATCTGGATTCCTTCACTAGGCCACCCGATTGACCTCTTTGATCCATAGCAATTCATTCCAGGAAAAAGGTAGCTCATTCCTACCAGATAATAACCAATCTTTTCCACCTTCCTGCATCACACCATCCACCTATGAACGGCCTCTTTCTCTCTTATATTCTTTTCTTCGTCCCACTCACTTCTCCTCCTTGTCCTCACCCCTCTAGTCCTCTTCTCCCGCTCTCTTTCCATGCCTTCTGCTCGTCTTCTCCTTCTCTCCCCCATGCTGTCATCCTCTCCACCCCCTCCTGCTGAAACATGGTAATTGGTATTGACCCTATAGATGAGCAGGAGAAGGGAGGGATGTGTGGGCTTGTTTTAATGTTTGTTTGTCCTGTTCTGTGTGTGTGTGTTTGTGTGTTTGTGTGTGTGTGTGTGTGTGTGTGTGTGTGTGTGTGTGTGTGTGTGTGTGTGTGTGTGTGTGTGTGTGTGTGTGGACCAATGAATTTGTGTGTTTCCATGTGTGTGATTTCATGTGGCAGGTCTATGTATCGCTGTAATTGTAGCTGTCTGTTCCTGGTGTTTTGTCTCAGGGGAACCCATGCAGATTCTTCTGAACACAATAACCACAAAAAGAGCTCCAGCCTGCTCACCACAGCTGCGGTGCTCTTTTTCTACATAGCACATCCTTTATAATGAAGCACCTCACCTTTAATTGTGTGACAGGTCACTCATCATACCTGCATAATGCCACCAGGTCTTAGTTGCTGCTATTTTCATACTGAAATTGCACAAAAGGCATTGTCTGGGATTTGGGCAGGTCATGGTGCACGATGATACAGGAGACAAGTATATGACTGTTTTAGCTGGAGTCAGACCTTTGTTGTAATAGATGATTCAGCAGGAAACTTGTAGATTTTTCATGTTTGTTTTCACCATTCTGGATAAAAACACTGCAGTTTTTCTTTCCAGAATATTTCCTTTTGGTCTCTGGTCACTTTACGTACCGTCATCTAATCTCTGTTCCTCATGAACATGAATAGTAATGTTCCGTTTGATGTCATAGAAACAGGAACATCTCCTGTGTTTTGATGGTTGCAGTTGTGGATCAAACACAAGAAGAGGTTTGACAGATGATGAGTTTGTTCACATTATAGATAACATAGGTTGCAGCTCTCATTTCCACAGAATTCATTTGCACTGATACCAGAAGTGCATTTAAAATCGAATCGAATCAAAAATAAAACTAAGAAAAAAATTGTAGAGTCATCTGTGCTTTATATTTACTAGCCTTTCTTCTAACATGAATGCAAATCACATTCCCTGGGATTTCTTCTGAAACATCATTTTTTTAGTGCAGTGAGAGTAAATGGAACGGAGACCCCTCCCACACACATTGCTAACACATTTGATGATATGTTCTCTCCAGATCATCAAATCTGGCTGTGGATGTTACAAAGACTCCTGGGCGATTTAGTTGAAATGCACATTTTAATGCACATAATGGACGTTTTACTGGACGATTACATGTCGAAAGATTGATAAAGAAAAGGGGAACTTGATTGAATGATGGGGAAATATACATAACTATACATTTTATGGGGGGCTCTGACTCATGACATCTATAAACACCGTATGCTCGCAAAAGTCTACATTATAAAAGTAATGAAATAATAGCTCTTTCATATTTATTCATATTCATAGACAAAACGCAAGTGATCTCAGATTTTTGCTGCATTCACAAGGACTTAAACATGCAACATTGCCATAGAGACATGTCACGTGGGTCCCGTTAAGTCGTTGTAGCCAGTGTCTACAAATGGTGCGTGTGTGTGTGTGTACAGCTGTGACCAAAAGGTTTGAAAATGACTCCGGTATTGGTTTACCCCTTCACTGTTTTTAGATCTTCTTGTCAGTTGTCAAAGGCTTTTACTGACAATTGCATTAAGTTTTAAAGAGTCAAGAAGCTGTTTCTCACTGCTCATTTTGCTCATTTTGTCACCATTCTTTATACATGGCCGTGTTTTTAGCAAATGTTTGAGTCATCCCACTCTCTTGGCTGAGAGGCAACCCCACACGTGATGTGAATGGTTCCTGTTGGGATGACAAGGACTGATCTTTTCTCCTCCAGACAAGCTTTTTTCCCACATGCCCCAAATAATTGGGGATTCATCAGAGAAAATGAGGATCCAGTCCCTGTACCTTTTGCTGAATATCAGTCTGCCCATGACGATTCTTCCTGTGTAAGGGTCTTTTTTCTTTTTCATCATTTACTGTGTCCACCTGAGTCTTTTGTGGCCTTTACCACCACACAGTCACACAAGATTTCTAAAGAGAAGTTGAATTCAAGAGCCCAGTTCAGTTTTCCACTGAACTTATGGGTGCTCAGCCTAATGCTAAACACTCAGGCCCCCCGGCCCCAATGTGTTTACAATGTGAGCTGCCGTCCAGACTTCACGGCTCTACCAATGAGAGCTAAGCACAAATGAAGCTGAAAAACTGCGGGTGGAAGTATGCCACCCTGCAGTTTAGACTTCTCCCTGTGTTGCCTGCTGCAACTGTAGTGCAGTAAATACAGACCCATCAGTCCCTCATTCTACTCTGATGAAGCCACAGACGTGACGTGGCCATTTGAATCGATGGTTACCTTTTATCAGCCAGTTGGGACATGTTATGGTTCGAAATGTGCTTTATTACTGAAGCATATTAAGACATCAACTAACATATACGACCACAGAGCGATGTCTGAAAAATAAAGAATTCCACACAAACGTGTAGTATATGAATACTGTAAATCATTGAGATATGTCAGCAGCTATAAAACACATGACAGGAAAGGGCCCCTATGGCCGCTGAGGGATGAAACACACCGATGAGAAGCTTCCCCGCTGAGCCATGAGTTGTTTCCTGCCCTAATTACTTCTCTGCAGCTCCCCAAAGCTTTGTTATATATTAGTCTCGAGCACAGCTGTGTCCTTAGAGACTTGCTGCTCATTTGTTGGAGAAATTTCTATTGAAGAGCTTTGATACAAACTATAACCTCAAGCTGCATGAATCCCTTTTGACTAAAACAGAGCCAGACACTTCACCTGCACCATTCACTTTTTAATGGTGGATTGAAAAGAGCTGGTTACCAGAGGTGGTTGACTGAAATCGTATGAATTGTATTGTTTGAGCTTTGTTTTTGCAAGGTTGCAGAAAAAAAACTTGTTGAAAGAGAGCAGTCACATGGGTGTGCTGGAGGGATTTTTGTAATACTTTTCGATGGTGAGTTCTGGGACACACATTGGATGATTAAAACCAGTTATTCAATCAGTGAAGTATACCACCGCTGATGCTGGCCAGCCTGTAGAGTTTCATGGGTCACGAAGATCAAATCTCAATTGACTTTCTGCACTGTTTCCCCTCTGTGACTTATATTCTGCCACTGTCACTCCTAATACAATATTATCGGATATGTGTGAGTATAAGAGGATAGAGTGACGACCTTTCTATCGATCATATATAAGTTCCAATGTTTTACAGTCCTATCTGTCAATTGAGAGGACAGAAACAAGTGTTGAATCACTGCAGGAAACCCTCATGAATACATATTAAGTGCTGCAGATTCTTTAATCCAAAACCTGTTTATATTAAGTTATGATGTTAATGAATTCACTGTGCTGCCATAGCTTTCTGCTCCCTTATCTTCTTATTTTATCCATCTGTCTGAAGAGAACAGACTGCTAAACTTCAAATATTAGAAGAACATTGGACATCTTAATCTTTCTTTTCTACCTCAAATACTACTAAACCCACTACTATTACTACAGTGGCAGCTGGTGAAGTTCAACAGGGGAAGTTCATTACCTTCATCCTAAAACTTACCAAGTTAGTCATATGTACATTCTGCTCTCCGTTCCTTTTGTACAAAATGCTGCTTTGAAATGAATGACCATTTGAACAAACTGAAACAAGTACAATCTATAATTATGTATTTGGAAATTATATGTACACACACACACACACACACACACACACACACACACACACACACACACACACACACACACACACACACACACACACACTGTATGTGTGTATATATGTTTTGATTTACAATACATGATATTTGCAAATGGCAATGAACCACCTCCAAAAGGTCCAACAGCAGTCAAAGGAGAGCTGCTGAACACAAAGATTGTAAAATCACTCAGATGAGAGCAACATTCAAATGCAGATTTGCAGCACAGAATGAACGTGTAGCTTTTCCTGAAAACTTTTTCATTTCATTTTATATTTTTTTACGGTCCCGCCAGTGTGTTTCTGTGTACATGTACAAGCCAAAAGCGATTGGTGCATTGTGAGCTGACAGATACGGTCTCTGTGCTCGGGACACAGAAGGAGTCTGTAAGTCCAGCAGCAGCAGCAGCAGCAGCAGCAGCAGCAGATTCACAGACCCGGAGTTATGAATCACAGAGGTAGATTGACCGGAGAAGAACAAAAACCAGAGTGAATATAGGAGAAGCAGATGCTAGATGAACTCATAAAAAGGATTTCATTGATATCAAAACGCACGCGGAAATGGCCACTTTTCTCCTCGATCGGTAAGAAGCTAACTCGCTAGCTGACTTAGCTAACGTGACTTGTGGGACAAACCCCTCTTCAACTTGTTGTCATTATATGACGTTGACCCTGGATATGACATTACTGGTCATGAACCATCCACCTCTACACCCAGTAAACGGAGGAAACAGGCAGCTCAATCCCCCTCCCCCGCCCCAGTGTGGACGGTTCACTTTGACCACTGTGGTGAGTGTCTATATATTCTAGCTATTTGTGGTCAAATGGGTCTCATAGACGACCATGAGCATACTGTGAAGTTAAGCAGGCAGGATGAAAAGAAAAAGAATGATAGTGATAGGTGGCTCTTATAGATATGTCTCTAATTGATAATGATAGCAGTTCGTAGTAAATTCGTAGTTATCCTGTATTCATCACTTGACTGCTTGACGCAATTGCTGCTGTATTTGTGTGTGTGTGTTGCAATTCCAATGCGACCCCACTAGATGTCGGTATTCTTCCAATTTTTACATAGTTCACCTTTAATGCATTTTCTCGTCCCTAGCTAGGTAAGTTGGGCAGTTGTGTAGAGCAGTCAGTTCTTGTATTTTGTAGCTGGTGCTCTACAGATTTATTAGATCACTGTTCCCCTTTGACCACTCAGTGTTTCCCTGCATCTGGGTCTCTGTGTGTTTCCTCTAACAACATTACTGCTAACTCATTGAACAGTTCTTTTTGCTGGAACAAAGAGGGCAGATGTTTGCTCACTTTCTTCATAGATTCCATCACCACTTTCCTTTTGTTCCTCTGGCTGTTCTACAGATAGTACTGCATCTAGCCCCACTACATCCATCCACGGTCTCAAAGTAGTCTTAATTATCTATGTCGATAATTATGAGTTATAGACTCATAAGTCCCAGGATGAAATTTATTGTTGTGGACTGAGAGATGGACTGGACTATGGTGGTGCACACAGTCACAGCGGCTCAAAGCTCCAGCCCATTCTCGTTGATTCTCATTGTGAGGAAAGGGTTGGTGACTTCCTTGGGGTCCACATAGAGGAGAAAGTGACCTGGGACAAGACCACCACGCAGGTGGTAAAGAAGCCTCAGCAGAGACTCCACTTCCTCAGAATCCTCAGGAAGAACAATATCAGCCAGAGACTGCTTGTGTCCTTTTACTGCTCTACCATGAAGAGTATCCTCACGTACTGCCTCTGTACGTGGTTTGCCAGCTGCACAGTGGCAAACAGGAAAGAGCTCCAGAGGGTCACCAGTAAGGTTACTGGGTGCCCTCTGCCCACACTGGAGGATCTTCACAGCTCCTACTGCCTCAGGAGAGCTAACACCATTATTAAGGACTCATCCCACCTGGACCACTCACTGTTTGAGCCACTGCTGTCAGGCACACTGTATCGGGCCATTAAAGCTGAGACTAGATTGCAGAACATTTTTTTCCCGACCACTGTCAGATCCATGAATGCCTCTCTGAGAACTGGATGATGTGTTGCTTGTATTTGTTGTGTTTTAATGTTTCTTTTATGCATTGAACATATGGAACTTTTGAAAGATTCGTTGTGCTTGTCAGAACAACAATATATTCTATTCTCATGGCAACTTGCCATGGCAACTTGTGGCATTCTCTTCAATGTTGTCCATAGTGGCATTTGACGTTGATGATTCTAGGCAGGCATAAGAGATACATATGGTGGATGGGACGATGTTAAATGTATTGACCCATCTCTTTATGAACTCCGCTTCAGACTCTCACAGTTGAACAGTTGGCTTGGACTTTTTTTAGGATTGTTCTGGACATGTGGGGACACGATGGCCTTGTTGCTAATACCCATGCTTGCTGCAATCAATTCAAATCTCAGCAGAGCCAATGAAATGTGACACGGCAGGAAGCAGCAGTTTGTTTACAGATGCCAGAAATCTGTCCAAAACAATTCACCAAACTGTCCCGGGTCAGTTTTCACCTCATTATGTCTCTGTTGTCACACAGATGTTTATATCCCTGTTATTGTCATATTTGAGAAATGGATTGTGGCCTCTGTTTGCCTTTTTAAATCAGCATCCTGGAACCAGAAGCTGGCTGAGCTGATTGGACTGCTCCTGCTCACATGAAACAACAAACAAACAAAACAGAACAAATGAGATGTCACTATCCTGTCAGGTAGGAATAAAAAGGCTGGCAATGTTACTAAACATCAGGTTTAGGTTGTTACTGTTCCAGATCTCACTCTTCATGCAAACGACAAATTCCAGTTTTCTGCCCAGCTTTTCTTTCTGATATATGGCGCACATTCAGTGTACATCTAAAAATGTGAACCTGAAAATTGTTTGAAGGAAATGAAGATATACAGAAGCCAACAACAACAATACTACAACTAATAACAATAAAACTAGTGAAACTAGTCACTAAAATCACTTTATAAATAATTCTACATATTGGAAAAGGAACTGCGACTTTTGTGAGGTGTGTTCTCAAAGCGTTTGAAAGAAAAATAATTACGTTTTTATTAAAAACACATTAACATGTAAACAAACCCCCAATCTCTCTCATGGATCTCAAAACAAATGTGCTTTCTCTTCTCCACCTGGTTTATACTCGTCTTTCCTTTCATGAATAATTTATAAACTGAACATAACTTACAGCTCTGCATGAACTGTGCGGTCGCTTCATATCAATGGTGTGCTGACAACTGGTTGGGGGGGGTGATGTGTGTGGTGTGTGTGTGGGGGGGGGTTAATAAATTGTTCTGATGCCATCAAAGTCAATTGCCATTAAGCTGATGGGCGGGGACCAGTAAAATCAATCCACTGCGTCAAATGGTCCTCGTCCTGAGGTACATGGTTTATATTTGCCATCAGTTGGGTTATAGACGTGCAGTATATACGAACATATACAGTGGTCACTGGACCATTCCACCTCAGCAGAATAAACATGCAGACACGGGATAGGTGTTATAAATTCTCTTGACAGTTTTTCATCATGTAAATATGTTCCCTTCATCCTTAAATCAAAACAAGAATAGATACATCCACATACAGTATTTACCTATGTTCACATGTATGCTTTACACATTCTGTGTACAAAAAAAATGTATATTTTTCATAGTGTTAATATGGTTTATTGAGACAGTTTCTTTAACATGGAGAACGTATAAACCACCAGTGTAATATCTCATAATGATTCATTTAGAAGGACTGACTTAGATGAGCTCTGTTGAGTAATTATGAGTACATGCTCATTGCTTTTGCATCCTTTATTGTCTGACTGTTCTGCTTTTTTAAAATAAAATGCGCATAAGATCTTGGGTGATGGCTAATCAGAGTCCGCAGAATGTGGAAATTGCACGAGAAAATGTAGCATTGGCCAAAGCGTCACATGGCACATGGTGAGGCTGTGAAATAGTAGTCTGATTACGACAAAGGCTTTAATCAGTGAGTGAAAGCTGAAGGGAGGCTGTTGTTGCAGCTGTTGCTGGATTATGATGTTACTGTAGAACAGTGCATGTGCAGCTTGTGATCACCAGTGATGAAGAACTCTCTTTTATAGCAGATCATCTAACACTTATACCGGATTTCTATGACGTTATTACTGTGCCACATGTTTGACATTTCGAGCACATAAAACTATGATCTGTACACAAGTGTATTTGCTTGTTCGCTTTCTCTCAGTTTACAAACACAAACATTCAGCATGAAGTCAGTGTCTCCTACAGTTAATGTTTGCTCTGTGTAAATGCACTTGCTCTGGACCACCATGGCCTTCTCTCAGGGAATACTCCAGGGTCTACCACTTCAAACAAATATTTCTGTAGCAAAGGTTCTACAGATCTTATCTCGTACTCCGCGTCCAGAGCCTAAATGTGCAGATTATCAACTTGTTTCTTTCTTACGTACACTACCGTTGAAAAGTTTGGGGTCATCCAGACAATTCCAGTTTTACAGCTTCTCTAGTCAACAGTTTTCATGTGCGCAAACATAATTGCGCAAAGGTTGTCTAATCACCATTCACCTTTTAACATGATTAGCTAACAAAATGTAGCATTAGCACACAGGAGTGATGGTTGGTGGAAAAGGCCTCTGTAGGTGTAGGTAGATATTCTTTTAAAATCAGATGTTCAGAGCTTAGAATAGTCATTTACCACATGTCTAGATGAGTCCGATTCATTTATCGTTGCCGTCATTGAAAAAAAAATAAAAAAGCTTTTCTTTCAAAAAGGAGGACATTCTTAAATGACCCCGAACATTTGAATGGTAGTGTACATGTTTGAGGCCTGTCCGCAGAAAAACCACGCAGACTGCGAGAAGTAAACTGACCAGAAGGAAAGAATGAAGGACATGTATGGTCATTAGGTTGGAGGACTTTGTGGAATCTGTTGAGTGGCAGTCGGAAGAGTGACAGCTGAAGGAATGAGGTGTTTTCCCTCCGAGCAGCCCTGCAGTCGACTCACTTAAGAGGTCATTAAACTGAACCTGAAGAGGTGGAGGCTGGTAAAACAGCTTTCCCATTTTTTGGACAATTTTGTAATGCAATCCTCTCGCATCAGATCTACCTGACTGAAAACATGTTGTGTAAGGTAACAGACTCCAATTAGAGGAAGTAATTCGTTAGCGGTTGGTTAAGTAGTCTGCTTTAGTATATAATAAGTTAAGGACTCAAAACACATACAGATTTCCTTTCAGACACAGGTGTCAAACTCATTTTAATTCAGGGGCCACATTCAGCTCTTTCAGCCAGACCAGTAAAATAACATGATAGTTTAGAAATTGTTCCCTTTTTTTTGTACAAAGAAGTACATTACACAAGCACACAAATACAAGTGTTTGAGTTTGATGAACTATCCTTTCGCAATATTATTAACAGCCTGAGGTTGCTGAGGTTAATTGGTCACTCTAAATTTCCTGTAGATGTGTGTGTGCGAATGGTTGTCTGTCCTTCATTTGGCCCTGTGATGAGCTGGCAAATGTCCTGTGTTGACAGCACAACCGCGACTCATAAGTGGAAGAAGATGAATGAATGAAGATCTCGAAATGAATATACATCCACGTGTTCCGTGTGTTTCCAGACCCCCTTAACTGCTTTACCACACCAACTAAAGTGGGAGCTTCAAGGAAGAGAGAGAAGTTCCTTAGTGTTAAAAAAAAAACAACTGAGACATGAACCGCAGTTACTTTAATTGTAAAAATTACAGTTGGCGGGCAAATTTTGTTTGAGCCAGGTAATGGCTCTTCATCCCTCTGGGCATCACTTCACACTGCTTTAATTTGAGTGCAGTTTGAAGCAGGCATTCTTTCTTTCTGCTGCAATTAGTTTACTTAATTTAGCCATGAAAGGATGCAGGGTCCACCGCCTGCAGGGGCAGTTTTTGTATCCCACTATGGAATCTGTTAATTGTTAAATGACAGCGAAGCAGAATCCTAATTGTGCTTTTTGTATGAGGGAGTTCCTTCCACAGCATGGACGTACTGCTGGGAAAGGCTTTTATGTTCAACATAAATTCACTGATCTCACTGTTTCAACACTGCAAAGGGTGTTGTGGTGAGCAGGTGAAATAAATCGCCATGAATGAAGGAGAACTAACAGGTCATCAGCCTGTTCTTCTCCCAAGTTGTCAAATACTGTTTAATCTAAACCCCCCTTGTTTGTTGGACATTTTGGAGATTTTAGAAACTATTTTATGAGATATGGGAAAATAACCATAATAATAATTACTTCTAAAGTTCATGTACATCTCACTGTGGGGATTGTTGTTGCCACTGCTGTATTAAACTGCAGCTAATTCATATATTAACCACTCTTGACTTGATTTGTTTCTCTAAATGCCACAGAACGATGGCAAAAAAAAAGCCTTAACATGGGTCGGGCTGGGTGGATGAAAAAGACCCCCCCACATCTTTTGCCCCCAACCCCTGGGGAAATTGTGAGTTGTAGTAGTTTTGCAAACATCATTTGACTTCTCTAGTCAAATGTCAAAAGACAGAGTCTTCTGTTAGTGTGAGTTAGTACATAAAGGAGTCGCTGCTTTTGTCGGTTGAATTGCAAATCTGAACAGGACAGGTTGTTACACACCGTACCACCCAATACCTAATATGCCACCAGCTGCAGTCATTAGCAGAATCCATGTGCAAGAGCCATTTGCAACCTGTAGGGGTCTCCATTCTGTATATTTAATGCAAAAGTGCTTTGGGGTTTTAGCTTCTCTTAAATCATCTGAATCCGATGAGCATGTTGCTCTCTATGAGATACAGCTGACTATGTAGAATCGGTATAAGATTAATTTTTTTGAAAAGGTTATTTGTTAATTATTGTTAATTAATTAATACTGATATTGTTAATAATTAATATTGTTAATTAATTGTTAATTAACATGATAATTTTATGACAATGTAACTGTGAAATGATTTATAATGTGTTGAAGAGCATTTATAGTAATTACAGACAGTTGGAGCTGACAGTTTTTTAAAAAATGACATTGTTGTAGGTGGGAATCGTCACCTGGTTCAAAGTCCATTGCTCGTTGGAGCTTTGAGCATCCAAATGTTTCACCCTTTATACTGTGGATAAATGGATAAATGGATAGATGAGTGGATTTTTAATTGTTGTAACTGGATGCCAGAGAGCATCTTTTACTTGAAGGAAGTTTTCTTTTGTACACCTGCCTGTGAGTTTACCGTCTGCATCATTAGTTGGACATTTACCAGCTATAAAAAGTAGGACATTCTCTCGAAAATTCCTCGTTGACTTATTTTAATGTGGGTCTGCTGCTGGACCCGTCGTGGTCCATGGGCCACAGGTTGAGAAACCCCCTATGGTCTGCACGGCGATGTTTCCCCAAATGCATATACATAGATAGATACTGTATATAGTTTACATGGGTAGAGTCATAGGTAGTAGCAGTAGTAGATAGTGGTCCTGCATAATTTGTGGAGAGGCCCTGTCTCTAAAACTCTTTTGGGATTTTCTCGAAAACCGTTATCGCATTAATGTGACAGAGTTATATCATGCAATTCCTGCTAATTCCACAGGCAGCGATATATGTCATGATATATCTGACTAGTTAGGCGCCAAGCTTTTGCACTGTCAGATTAAAGTATGTGGCTCTGCTATAGCAGATCCGCACAATTACCAGATATGATTATCTACCAAAATACCTTTCACACCTAAGGATGTAATTCTGAGCATCATCCAGAGATTCCATCCTCTTTCAGAGAACTTAAACACAGCTGAACTGTCTTGTTTTATTGTTTTTCTTTATCAAGAAATGATCTCTATGTTTGTGCATCACAGACATTCAGGTATAAAACTAATTTAAAGACAGAGTCCTCGACTTCTTTCATCTGATTATGTTTGACTGCTGGGTATACATGGTTCATTTGTGTCTTTCCTCCTGTAACCATCCCACACGCCTGACAGACATACAAACAAACACAGCAGGTTGCAACCCTCTGCTCCTTTGCAGTGATTTTCATGTTGTGCTTTTGAACATAATTGTTCTCCTTCTGCCCTACGTGTGTGTGTGTGTGTGTGTGTGTGTGTGTGTGTGTGTGTGTGTGTGTGTATCACATGTATACACTGTATATCCATAGCAGCCAGAGAAGCTAAATCCATTATTTAGACTTGTATGACAACATAGAGAACACCCACAGGAGGATTGTCACAGGTCAACCTGGGGGAAGACCTCCCCTCCAGCAGAAAGTGTGCTTAATGAGTCACTGGATCCTTAGGACCCTGGAGCCGTTTGACAGCACCAATTGATAAACTCCACTTTAAGCACAAACAATTCCCACAGGCTTTCCACGTCCACAATGTTTGAGCATATTTAGGCGTTGGAGGGCTCATGTGGTTTATAGACCTCATTGCCTCACCTTATGTTCCTTAACCATGACAGGGCACTCTGACACATACAGTATATGTACCATAGTGAGGAGGAAGAGAGCGGCTGCTGTCACATTCTTACCTCATGTTCTCGCTGAGGACACAGACAGAATGTCTGTGATTGCCAGGAAAGACAAAAATATCTTGTTTGTCCTTCATATCTGTGATGTTTCACAGCTGTTGTGGTTCTACTGTGTCTGAGAGTCCAGCAGAGCAAAACAGTTCCAGGTTGTCTGGCGGGTAGAGTCTGTATCCTGCACATTTCCAGCCTCAGTCTTGGTGTACCCTGAGAAGATACATTCTTTCTCATCGTGAAATATTGAAATACACAGTGAGTTCGGACTTATGCACTTTGAACAGTGAACCAGCTCAGGTCTAGTTCACGGCGACCTCAGTGCTCCTCTCACAGACAGCAGAGCCTCAGTGGAGTGGTCAGTCTGAAAGCTCAGATGATTTGGGTCAAGAAATTCTGTCCGTGAGAGGAATTTTGTCATCTCACAGCTGAGGAGCAGAAGTGTTTCCTGCCAGGAATGTTTGATAAAGTGATTCACTGCCAGCATCAGACATTCATAATACCGGTAGATTTTTGAAAACTCAAGGAGAAATATAAACTAATTCTTTTTGGTATTTTTTATGTCTTAATATGTATTTTCCTTGTCAGTGTATCAACAGGGATTAATCTATTGATTATTTTCTCCATTACCTTATTAGCTGTTCTATACTGCTGAATGGCACACAATGTGAAACATGGCACACAATGGTGAAACATTTGTCTTGTTTCGTTCACAAAACAAAGATAATCAGTTTACTATGGTTACAGGACCAAAGAAATAGACAATTATGACATTTTTGAGAAACAAATACTGAAATGATAAATGACTTACGAAAATGTTTGATGATTAATTTCACAGTATGATCCGTACCAGTCTATTTATTGCTATTTGTTTCCTTTGGAGTCTTCAAAGTTTGTACTTTATGTCTGAATATGCCAAAAGAAAAATGCATATTAAAGAAGTTAAAAGAACAGCAGAACATTGCAATTAAAGCTCACGTTTGATTCCCCATTCTTATCTTCATGCAAAAAAGAAGACAAATTGTGCATCCCCCCACCAAAAAATAAGAAAAAAGAAAAAAAGCACTTCAACCTATGGAGGATCATGATTTCTGTTCTGATGCTCCCAGTCTGTGGAACACCCTCCCAGACCATCTGAGGCCTCCACAGACTGTGGAGACATTCAGACACAGCCGAGAAACTCCCCTTTGTTGACCATTTGATGTGTTGTATAGTTTGAAAAATATAAGCTGTAATATAAGTGTTACAAATATAATGTATTATTTATTATTAGTTTTTTCTCCACACTTTCTTTAATTGTTTCACATTTTACACTTTGACAGCGGGTTAAGTGTTAAAGTTAAAGTGGGTTACAGTGGGTCCCTGGTGTCTGGCACCTACATATACATGCTAATACAGAATAATTCACACACTCAAGTTGGAACCTAACATAAATGTGAATTTAGTCACAGCTATCCATTCTCCACCATCTATCCATTCACGTCCTGTTATTACAAACCGTTCGTAAAGAAACGTCCCATGGCTCCTCTCTTCCTCCACATCGTTATTAACTTGTCCCAGCATCTGTTCATATGACACTATTTCTGTCATAGTTTCAGTCCATTTTTTCTAATCTGGTGGAGATTTACTTTCCCATAACCTGAGGATATTTCAGGCTGCTGTAACCATCCCGACCTTTATAACTGCAACATCATGTTTTGACACTCCCATTATTTGTTTGGTCACCTAGTAGGCATAGTCTTGGCGAGACAGGGATCCCTATCTCTAGAGATTTCCCCGGGTGTTCTATTATTTTTACCCAGAATGGTTGTATTCAGCTATATTCCCATAACACCTGTAGGAAAGTTGTAGTCATACATTTCCAACAAAGATTGTCGAATAGTAAGTCCTATATAATCCTATGGAGTGTAGAAGTGGTGAAGTAATATCTATGTAGTAACATATATTGGGTAAACTTCCCTCTGGTCTCCTTAATATATAATCCTGACAAATATCCTTATTCAGCCTGCTGAAATCCCGATAAAACACCGCTGCTCTGTGTGATGTCTCTGGTAGGTCCTGTAAATTGCTGCTGATGCCCTGTTATTGACGAAGCCGACCTGGTTCCCAATAATTCAAGGTAAGGCAAATTTGTTTCCGTAGCGCAATTCATACATCAGTCAATTCCAATTGCTTTACAGAAGCAGAAGATGACATTAAAAACATAAAAAAAACATCAAAAGAAAGAAAGAAAAGGCAATTAAGTAAAACACTACCTGAAGAGAATAAAATTAATAAATAGAAGTTAATTAAAACATTTAATCCAACAGCATAAAAATCACACCGGAACAAATAACACAGGAGAATAAAATCTACAGTTAAGTATATACTGATATGGATAAGACCATTAATTTCAATGGATATCTGCGGCCCTATTTTTAAAATCATCAAATGATACACTGAAGCTAAGTAACAGCTCAGTTTAAATGAACTGACAGTTTGAGCAGACTTCAGGGGTGCAGGGACATTTTTCGACAGATGAGGAGCATAATAACTAAAAGCTACTTTGTTTGGTTCTGGTTCTGGGAACCCATAGTAGACCTGTCCCTGATGAGCTGAGAGGTCTGGATATAGAGTTAATACGTCAAGAATATATTTTGGACCTAGACCCCTTAGTCCTTTGTAGACCAACAGGAAGATGTTAAAGTCCTTTGACTCACAGGAAGCCAGGGTAGTGATCTAAGGACTGGTGTAATATGGTCCATTTTCCTGGTGTTTTTCAGGACTCTTGCAGCACCATTCTGGATCAGCTGTAGTTGTCATATAGGATTTTTTTGTAAATCCTAGATGATTTTATTTATAATAGCTGATAATATTTTTTCCACATGTGATGCCAGGGTCTTCGTCACGATCTTTCAGTCGACCCTTAAAGACTCACTGGTCTGTAATCGGTTGGGTCCGACCTATCTCTATCCTTTGTATTAATGAAATCAACACACCATTAAATGTACCTGGTAGTGAGCCTGCCTCAAATGTCTCCCTATACACCTTATGCAAAGAGCCAGGAAATCCACATATATCCTATAATGCTCAGCAGGAAAGCCATCTAGACCTGGTGACTTCCCTGTTTTCATAGACTGGATATTGGCTAGAACCCGGATCGTTTCTTATCATCAGTGGAGGAAAGATGTGACCACACACATAAGTTGTGTCTCTATAATAGTGTGTTTTATGAACACACACACACACACACACACACACACAGTACCTCTCCTCCATACAAATACGCATACGAGATAGGTTGCTAGAGGAGAGAGAGACAGAGAAAGAAGGAGAGAGAGAGCGACTGTGTTCGTGTGTGTGTGTGTGTGTGTGTGTGCTGAGCCCTCATCGATCTAACGGTGGGGGTGGGGGGTGGGGTGGGGGTGTAGTCTGGAAGAAAGCGCAGCGCCTGGCTGCATCTCTGCATCTTTATCGCTGCAGAGACTCTCTCTCTCTCTCTCTCTCTCTCTGTCTCTCTCTCTCTCTCTCTCCTCTGATCCCCATTCCTCTCCTTCTCCCCCCATCCCCCTTTCAACGCTGCTATTCAGTGTAGGTGAAGCTGTTTTTCCTCTTACACTCGTAATCCCGGTGAAAGCCGAACGGTGGTGGCTGGGATTATTGGACACGTCTGTTTCTCTGTGATGACAGGACGAGAGGACAAACAAAGAAAAATAAATCGCAGGAAAGAAGGAGATCAGTAGCCGGGACACTGAGCAGTGAGGCAGGGACACACAACAAGTTCCAGCGTTCCGGGGTGGTCAGCAGGGAGCTCTGCTGTGGAGGTAAGATGTGTGTGTGTGTGTGTGTGTTGCGTGTGTGTGTTATGTGCGTGCGTGCGTGTGTGTCCAAGTATCATGTGGACAAACGTGTGCGTGCTGCTGACAGGTTCTTTTCCGACTGTATAGATGAGGATGAGGATGCTGATATGTGGTCTAATTTAAAAGTGGTGCAAAGAGGTATTTATACTTCATGTTACTTTGTGTGTGTGTGTGCGTGTTATTCAGTGTCTGTATTTAAAGCCCGTGACTAAAACCACCAGTGACTTCTGTACTGTGTGTGTGTATATGTGTGCAGGCGTGCATTATGGGTATTTTGCTGGTTGTGCCTGGTGTCTTTCCTCTGTGAAGTGTGTTTGTGACAGCTGAAGGTCACAAGGTCAATTTGAAGTTTGTGGAGTGGGGAACTTTATTTTGTTGATGTTTTGAGGTGAGAAATGAGAAGATGCTGTGTAAACTATGTTCCGGATGTACCCACAGTTCTCCGTAAAATATTTTTCCCAAAGTACACATTTTGTGGTGCAGATGATTTAGTTCTGATCAGCACCTAAGCACTAAGTCTTTTTTGTGTGTGTTAGTCCTGCATGTGAGGGTACACATAATACATCTGTCCTCCTCATGAATCTGTCCAGACTTGCCTTTCCAAGTGTGGATCAGCAGCATCATGACCAATATGTCTGCACGTCTGCTTCATATCAGGGATACAGGATAACAGGATCACATTAATTCAAGAGGATGATCAAATACAACAGTTCAGTTCAGAGATTAGTTGGAAAGTCCAACAGAGTTTTGACCAAACAATCTTTTCACTTCATGATGACCTGTAATTTTCCATTCAGACTTATGAACCTCCAGTGCTTGTCGTCCCCCAACAGACCAACTCAGTCATGCAGAAGCTGAAAGTTGCCGGGGCAACAAGCAGTTCTCCCCCTCTGACTGAGATGCCCCTCCGGAGGAAGTAACATTAATTAGGAGCCCCAATGTCTGCCAGAGTTAAACAATGTTGTAGGTGTAGCCTACGTGCAGCCTGTGGTACTGGGTATCGTCCAAACTTTTATCAGTGCTGGTAGAAAGGACGGCCATGTGTTGCTGTACCAACACTTGGCCGTTTACATATTCTTGCCTTTGCTATATTTTGCTCTGTTGTCATACTCTCACATGCAACACCAGTTGCCAAGAACAGCTACAGTATGTATCATTACTATGAACAACTAAAACTGTCTGACTGAAGGTTCTTTGCTTCTCTAATGTGAGTAAACTGAATGTGGTTTGTGGACAAACATAGACATTCGAGGGTCGTCATTTGGAGGTTTGGGAAACGCCTATGTTAAATTTTGGGAAATGATGTATCCTTTACACACCAAACTAGTAATTAATTACAGGTCAAAAAGAATGACAGATAAATTGATAATTTATGTAGAGGTCAGGATTAATTGTACTTATGGTTAATTGCGATTATGAAAGTCACGGTGAGTTCATTTAAAGGATTTTAGTAAGTGCGGTATCTCGCAAGACTTGACTAGATTTACTTCGGAGATGCGGAAGTAGTCGAGCCAGTGACGCGGCAGAGCACAGGCTGTATGTCGTCAAATAAACGGGAGAACCACTTCAGTGTGTAAAATGGCAAAAGCAGTTTGACACCAAATAAACATATTCTGTCGCTGTATGGAAGCATTTTGTGTTTGGTAGCTGTCTTCCAACCGTGTGTTTTCCTGTGATCATAAACCTGTGGACGAAGGATAACAGCTGACAGGTCGATAATGAGCAGAGACTCCATCTCCATCGGCAGTTTGCCTGTAACACAAACAGAAACATGTTGGCATGACACGAGAAGAAAACCATGCTGAGCGTTGTCTGCTGTTATCTGCGCGTGCAAACACACACACACACACACACACACAGCAGAAGACAGCAGTGCAGAGAGGCAGCGATGAAACGGGGAGAAAAAGTAGAAGAGTGCTTATTCCTCCTGTTTTGTCTGCTGTGAAAATGCCTCATGGACAAAAACAATGTCTGCAGGACTCACAACTTCCTGTCATATGTTTATATTGGTCACATTCCCACTTTTTCCACAGACTAAGCAAAAATGATCACAAAGGCATCTTAATGATGGCAGCTGCCATGGAAGGTGTCAACCTCTGATCCTCATTTGAGAGCTCGGGGACCAAGTCCACATGGTGTTTTTTTGTTTGGGGCACACAACATTAAATGGTGTCAACTTCGCTTTGTTTTATTTTAAGAAGAAGTCAGATGTAATGGGGTCTTCATTCATACCCCTCAACCAGATTGAAAGACAGTAAGCCTGCTGACAGATGCAGCTATGAAACAAAAACCATGTGGCCTGACCCATTAGATACATTCACTTGATCACATATGTACGGTTTTACGACACTAGATAAAGTCAATATGAACTGTAAAAAAAATGTACGTGTCATTAAGTTGCATCTTACTGTGGAGGCGGTAACAGAACATAAACATGCTTCTTGCTGGTGCTTCTTTGGTCTCAAAGACATCGTAGAAGTCCAGCACTGTGCCACTGCAGCCTTACATGGACACACACTTCAAGTTCAGCTATGCATTCATCAAACCTGCCTGCAGCCAGCACGCACACACATGCATACACACACAAACACACACTGCCACAGCAGAGACTAAACCTAGAAAACAACACACATTCTGCACCAAACGTGTTGTATTTATCAAGCAGGCTGCAGGCCAGAGGTGCAGTATGCAGTGTTGTTTGTGCAGCTGTCTGCAGCGTGCACGTCTCTGGTGGCAGTGCTGACGGTGTTGTTGTAAATTTAAGTAAAAATGAAAAATTAAGAAAACACTGTAACACAAACACAGATTAGCACATAACCATCCATACTTTTATTTTTATTCTTTTATTAACAAGCGTGTCATGTATCCTTCTGCTTTGAAGTAGAATATTTTCATCAATTAATCTGTTAACCATTTTCTCCATTAATTGATTCGTATCAGTTTATAAAATGCTGCTATGTTCGCAAACTGGCTGTTTAGTTTTGTCCACATCCAAAGCTATTCAGATTACTTGGCGTTCACTAGGAAATATCCAGTCAGATGCTCTAATCAGGCAATTTTTATTTATTACTCATTAAAAACGCAATCAATCATCAAAATGGTTGGTGATGAATAAAGTAGTCCATTATTCATTGATTAATTAATTAATTTTGTCCCCTCTTTCTGTTGCTGCATCTTTGATTTGACTGATTTTCATTAATTTCATCAAATGTTTATTGTCTCCCATCATGAACCAGACTGTAACATCACTTTTATGAGTCTTATTTTCAGTAACAGTAACAACAGCTTTCCTCAGCTTAACCGCAGACAGACTTTTATGATCAAGATCACAACACTTGTATTTTTTTTTTTTGTTGAAAGGCTGGTATGAATCCCTTGGCACATACATCCTCCTCTCACTTGTGGAATTGCACCTCTGGGGGAAGAACTCAGCTGCTGAATGGGTAATGAGCCCCACTCTGCAAATAAGGTACACACAGAGCTTGTAAGTGAAGAAAAAGAAAAAAGAAAGCGCACATCTGCACATGGCCATCTTTTCCAAGTACATGTGCTTGGATGAGAGAATGAAATGGATGTTAACAGAGAGGCATGTGGAAGGGTAACGGGGAGAACGAGGGAGATATTAGAGCATATATAACCCATATTGAGCCTGGCAGTAACCCCAGGGAAATTCAGCAATGCAGAGTTACTGTGCTGTTTTTGATGAATATTCATGACCGTGTAGAGGCAGAGGGAAGGAGCCTGACGCATGGCTGCTGTTTGTGGTTATGCTGCAGCAGGTTGTTGAAGGGGAGAAGAATATGGCTGTTGCTGTATTTCCTCATGAGATAAGTCTAAAATCTATTATTCTAGAGTCTTTCACATCTGGGTCCTGAAATCTCTCTTGGTTGTTCTGGTGTGTGGTGGTGGTGGTGGGGTCTCACGCTCATTGTTCATCCCTGAAGGCCTCCCTTCATCCCTGTAGATTGTGCCCAAGAGAGCTCTGAGTCCAAAACCATTTTCACACAAGTGTGAAAAAGAGCAACCTTTTTCAGACTTGCACATTTTTCACACTATCGACAGGCAACTTGTAGTGTGTCTGGTTGGTCTTGGTCAAAAACCCAAAAAAAAGTCCTTTCTCCTCCAAACGACCCAAATTTCCCCACTGACGAATACGTCAGCAGCGTCTGTAGAGTAAAAGTGGATGTCCCCAGTCATTCTTCCCATGGGAATAATGATTCTGATCTGTTCATGATAATAGTAAAAATAGGCTCAGTGAATGAGCATACTAATAAATGGCAGTCTGAAATTGGATTACGACATGAGATGAATTCCCTTCACAAAATTTAACAATGCCATGATGTACATGGTAACTCTATGAAGGCTGCTTACATGTCTTTTCATGTTGCTAACTGCTGGATTTCACTCACTAACCACACAGAGATGTGGTCGGTGATGCTATTGTGTTAAGTACATTCAATATGAATAACAATTCATTACATTAGTGGTAACGACAACCACATTCTTTGTGAACACACTCAACCGCCCTAGTCCATTTTTGTTTGTCTCCTTCGTTGGTGTAGTGTGAACGAAAGATGTAGCAAGAATTCACTGGCTGTACCAGGCACCACGGTATTAGTGCAGACATTTGGTGTTATCTCTGTCTCTGTCGGTTCTAAGGTATTCTTAAAGCGATGTACGTTAATTCAAAATGAACATTCCTCTTTATTTTGTTGCTTTTCTTCTCACATCCTGTTTTTTTCTTCCTCCCAGCAACTCATTGTTTCTCTCCCAGTTTGAGACTCATTTCTTCCTTCCTCGCCCTTTATTTGCCTTTTAATCCTCAACATCTACTCCCCCACCTCTCTCCATCTTTTCTTTCTATTAATGTCCCTACTCTCTCCTTTGCTTTTTGTCCCATCTGTCTTAGCTACTTTATTTACCTCTCCCTGCCAGCACTCAAAGTTTACATGTAGGTGGACGTGTGTCTGTTACCCATGTTCAAGTTGTAAGTTTTCTCCTTGATGTGAACCAGGAGGAGCGAATAAAACATGCATATGGCTTTTCAAATCACTATTAAGCCAAACAATGGAGGTTGTGGGTGGGGTCAGAACAAGCAAGATTTCAAATGTTTTGGCTGTCAAAAAAAATCTAGATCAAACTGATACAGACTGACCTGTAATTTGAACCCCTTAGTCCAAAACACAGGGTTCACAGACAACATGAAGCGCTCTGACTGCTTTTCACTAAAAATGAAACCAAGTAAATTATGAAACGGGCCTCTCCGACCTAATTTGAGTGTTATTTTCCAGGAACACCAGTCCGTCATGATGCGGTGGTGTAGAGTGATCAGGTGACATGATTGTCCTCGCTGGACGACTGCTCTCTGTCATGTTCATAACGTAACAATAAAGAGTAGTTTACAGAGCAATAGGTGAGCAGCAGCTCAAACTGATCACATTCTGCTACATCCAAATGATTTCACATGTTCTCATTTACCTCACAGGTGACATGGTTTTACAGTGAGACCATAAAATTCTTGTCCACATCTTCCTCTCTGCAGATCACAATAGCCCCCCATTCCTCGCTCCTGTTCCCGTGATGGACTTTCTGGATGACCTCCCGCTTTTCCAGAACAACTTCAGCGATGTCTATGGTGACACTGATGCCTTGCTGCCAACTGGGGTGAAGGTCACCATCGTGGTCGTTTACATGATTATCTGTGTCATCGGCTTGGTGGGGAACTTCCTGGTCATGTATGTCATCATAAGGTACGACAATTATCTCACACCTGGAAACATTAAAAATGTGATGAAATGTAAACCGTCTGATTTATTCAAGCCTGCTATTGGTCAAACTTTGTTGTCAGCCTGGTGAGGTAAAAACGGTTGCTATAGCAATGAACAAGAAGCTCATACCACACAAAAGGCTGTTTGATCTTCTCAGCTGTTTTACATGAAGATGTGATGGAGAGTTCCATCTCCTGTGTCTGTCAGAGGTGGCACGCTTTGTCAATGCTGCTTTATTGATGCGTAAATACAAATAATGGCATTGACAGCGGCATTGGCAGTCGTACATTTTCATGACGGACTGCCCATTAACTCCAGTGGAGGTTCATGCAGTGTAAAAGCTTTGGGCTTTGTGCGTGTGTGTGCGTATGTGTGTGTGTGTGTGTGTTAGTTAGTGTGTTTTTATGAACATTAATCCTCCACAGTGTACACACACACTGTTAATCATGTTTAACCAGGAGAGTTGTGTGTGTATTTTTTTGACTTTGTAGTGTCGGTCTTCTCAGTATTAAAGTGTCCGTGGATGTTCTGAACAAAGATAATCAGAATCAACCTAATTCATTGTGAGAGTGTTATAACTGGTTAATTAAGATGAATGAAGGGCAACATGAAAGACAGACAACCATTCACACACATTCACACCGATGGGCAATACAGGGAGATTTCATACCTACCTTGTTTGGTCCAGACTTTCACATTTTTCCATTTGATCCGAACCACATTTACAAATCTGAAAGCTACCAAGGACTATGATCTGGACCAAAGCCCCAAAAGTCCACCCAAAAGATTCAGCCTGCACAAGACGAGGAAATACTGAAAGTAAACAGGGATATGTGGGACTCTCTCAGTCTCTGCTGCCATGGAGCCATGACTGCATGACCAGGACATTGATCCAAATCCAAGATAACCGTACTAGGCTCCATATTGGGAATAACGTTGCTGCTGCTGGTAGAGATGCCATAACAGTGTTGTTGTCTTCTTTGCTAAGTGGTAAACAGTGCTAACTAGCTAATTTGAGCATTTCGGTGCCACGACTACATCTTATGCATGTCTCCTTACAGCCTCAATGTCCAGTGCAGGGAGATGCAGCATACAGGAGTAATGAGGACAGAACATCAGTAGATCCTATCAATATCCAGTGATTCCACTCTTACAACATTCATTCGTAACATTCTTCTTCATGTGAATGTGTTTTGCTGTCACATTTCTGTGATCATGTGAAGCAGCAGTAGTTATCCTAGTTTCAATGGTCCCTGTCGACAAGATGCTCTGCACCGGCCCATACGGTGTATAGTCGCAGTGTCCCTGCCCACCAGAGAGGGCCAAAGATTGTACCTTTGCTGAGTCACGGCTCTTGTTCCAGTACATATATTCTCAGTCTGTCACCAAAAAAGGAGCTCTGTAGACCTATGAGTCACACACACACACACACACACACACACACACACACACATACACACACAGAGGGAATTAATCCATCTGTCTCCACACGGTTGGCATTCACTCACAGTGACCACCACCAAGTGACAAACCAGAAATCAAGGATTGCAGAGTTTCACTTTCATTTCTTTTTTCCCCATAATAACAGGACACTTTCACCATGCACATGTAAGAACGTGATCAGCCCTCAGAGCATCAGTTCATCAGTTCACTGTTTCCTTTGGGAAAGTGTATCTGTGCTGTGCAATAATTGTTAAATATTTTTACCTTCCAAAATTAGACTGATCTTAATTGCTGGGAAAAAGTACACATGCACAAACACACACACACACACACACACACACACACACACACACACACACACACACACACACACACACACACACACACACACTCCTATAAACAAATGCCAGCCACCAAGCCACCAAATTGAAGCCACCTTAACCCCCCAACTTAGAATGTGAAGCAGCCAAAATGGAATTACTGACAAGGAGCCTGTTGTCAGATCTGAACACTGTCCACACTTGTGTCTATACTTCTAGAGAAAGGGTTAGGGTTCCAGTCTTATCAGCCACAAGTGTCCCATTTTCTAATTCTATGATTTGAATGGTGAAACTCTCTTCACGTCTGGCTGCAGGGGTACAAAGACTGTGGTCATTATTCAAATATCTGTTTAAGAGGATTTTGAGCTGTTTTCAAGTGGATCTAATCAGGATCAGAAGGGTATAAGGATGATTAGTCATATGAGCATCAGTCCACGCAATATTTTTGTCTTCAGAGAGAGATCAGGTGGATGAGAGAAAAGAAAGAAGAGGCAAGGAAGTATTTTTCTCTCTGGCTTTGTTCTGAACCTAATCATTCATTTCTCTTCTTTCATCTTTGTTGTCATCTGCATTTTTACATCTCTGACGTCTCCCTCCCCTCTGTTGTTCCTCCTCTCCTCTGCTCAATCACCTACCTCTGCCCTCTCCCCTCTGCTGCTCGCTTCAGCATTTCTACCTCTCTTCTGTCATTCTTTCTTCTCTCTGCTCCACTGTTGCTCTGCTGTGGGTGGAGGCTGCGGAGCATTGTTGGACCTGATGCCGGCACAGCAGCCCTGAGCAGCATCTCACCATGATGACACACCCCATGCTGGGGTTAACAGTGTATGCAATCAAAATTGTTCTGGCCTTCTGTGAGCCATTTCCCTTAATGAGGGTCTCAGATGGTTAAACAGCCAGACCATTTCCATCATCATTGCTAATTTTGGCTGAACATGTACCCGTATCCACTTCTGATTACCTTGCTGGGCTCTTTTTTGATTTTTAAGTCAGGAGCTTTTTCAGTCCGAAATGATTAAAGGGAAAACATGTAGAAATATAGTGATGGTTTATGCGGGATAAATGAAGATGTTCCAGTCTTTAAACATCACATGTGATGCCAGCATCACAATCTGCAGCACTAGTGAAGGATTCTTTAATAATAATAATAATAATAATAATAATAATAATTAGATCTATGTCAACCGACCTATAAAATAAGTTTGTTGGTCAGAAAGACATGACATGGATGAAAAGAAGATTCTACCTTTATGGTGAATAATGAATTCATGTATGGATGGGAGGAGGGGGTGTTGGTAGAGACAAATGGGAGGAGAAGCAAGTGGAAGGAGAGAGAGAGAAGTGAAGAAGAGCGTGTGTGAAAGAGGTGCCTTGGAAACAGATAAATGAGGTGAGGGGCAAAAGATGTGAGGGTGGAACAAAAGCACAAGGGGAGTGATGAGAGAAGGTTAAAGCTCTTTAATTTTGTATTTGTTGTTCAGAGTGTTTTGGGTGGTGATGGCCGAAGAGATACAGAAGCAGCAAAGGAAAAGAAAGATATGGAGAGAATATCTTTTATGTAGCATGAAAAAAGATTCCCGGATTTGTCCCTTGATCTGACAGGCCACAAAAGACAAAGAGCTGAAAACAACATACAACTGCAGAGATAAATAGATAAACCAAGGATAATAGTGAGCAGAGTATGGGTTCTCACATCATGAATGCACCTTTATTCTGAACCTTATGGTGTTGATACCACAGATCATCGAGACCTACAAGATACATATGTGTTGATGTTGTTGTGTGAGTTAAAAAAGTTGTAGTTGAAAGTTGAAGAATTGCACCTCTACTGCCATGTCAGAGGTTCAAACAGCTAGAACCGCCATTACACCTCTGGGACCGTATGCACAGAACAGTGATGCTAAAAAGTGGCATACTGTACATACTTACTGTACAGTGTAACTGTAGGATGTCTGGCCCCAAGGACACTGGTACCTGGGACCCAGACATTAACAATTCTGTGCCCTCCTGAGTACATGAGTCACATTGCAAAGCAGCCAGGTTGTTGAGGAAGCTATAAAGGAGCTCTGTAAATGCAATCCGCTCCTCGAGTAGGAAAACAAAACATTCAAAGTTAATTTGATGCTTTCCACGTGTGGATAGAAATAAGGAGTGGAGAGAAACAAGATAACAGTGTAACTGGAGGGAGACGGATAAACAGACAAAGAATGTGAGCGACTGAATAGATGAAAAGCAGAGGAAAGGAAACATGAAGGGAAAGAGGGGAAGACTGAAGTGGACAAAGTGGACAATGATGTGAGGGGGCAGCGAGGTGATGAATGGGGAAGAGCAGGCTGGATCCCCTCGGGAGGGTGATGAGATGATTCACAGCATAACAGAGAAACTCTACAACAGCAGCTGATGGGAGAGGATGGACGCATGCAGTTGCAGTCGAAGCTGAGAACAAAGTGATTTCAAAGTGAAGATCAGTTTCCTTTGTTCTGGTTTGGAAGTGGCTGCTGGTGTTCAACCTTTATCAGAACCCGAATCACAGGTGAACCTGGAGGGCATCACATTATTTTAAAGGTGTGAAATCTCCAACTTCACCACCAGATGTCGCTTGATCCCACAAGCTGCTCCTTTAATCACCGTGCATTAAGATTATCTTATCTTATCTTAACAACCTAGACCACTTTGACACTTTCTTCCAGGTAGATTATTCTGATTAGTGTCAGGTAAATGAGCGACAGTGGCGCCCCCCACACCCCATTCAGCACATCAATAGATGACGGTTTGGACCGACTCAGACAAAACAAATCCAATCAATATGATAGAAATGTTTCAAATGATCCCCAGGAGTTAAAGATCTGAGTAGGAGATGCAAATGAATGCTAATTGCTATCAGGGCAGCTAAATTTAGCCTTGTTGCACTCGTCTACTTTCACAGTGTATTTACTAATGCATTTGATGTAAATGAGAACAGCTGCGGTTGAATTCATTCGAGTGCATGGCTGCTAATTATGATCCCAAGCTGCAATAATACACATCCTGTGTTTCTCTGGAAAGCAACAGAATTATGTATTAACTATTATTATAGTTAATACATAACAAAATATAATTCTGATACAGCAGCAAAAGAAACAGGAAGGAAGTCATATTACAGTGAGCTCAAATTAATAAAAGCAGTTTAAATGTTTTTAAATGTGAATATTATCTGGTTTCTTTGCTCCTCTGATGATGGCAAACTGATTATCTTTGGTTTGTGGTCAAAGCAATGCCTTTGGGGAGTAGTCGTTTGACATCACTTTGGGTTTTAGAATTTTAACTGGAAGTTACCATGACCTTAGCTTCAGTACTTCAGTACGCGACTCATTTGACTTGGTAAATAAACTCCTGCAGTGTTAAATCAGGAAAATCAGGAGTATGGGAGCCGTGACATACACTGCACTCAGACTTACCTGCTGCCATCATGAATAAATCAGATATATGCCATCAGTGCAGCGAACATTTCTGAACAACTGACAGCTTTCTAAACTTTTTTTTCTTGAAGTTTCCATAAGTACGATAACTTAACCTCACCTTCTAAATTTCTATTCTTATTATTCATCAAAGATATTTCTAATTTGAGTCCCATGTTGTGACATTATTTAACTGAAAAAGTAAAATGATTCTTAGGAACATTATATTATTCATTCTCCCATTCTCAGCAGCTTGTGATTTGCCAACGTTAGCAGGATTCTTCATAAACTACTGAGGTGCAAAGTTAATTTAGCATCTGCTGAGAAAGACCATTTTTTCAAACCTTATTTTGTTTGATTGCTCCAGTTTACACTCGTAAACAAATACACAGCTCTGCAGCTTTTCATGGGAAACTCTTGCCTCTGACTGTGGGCTAAATTTAGCCCAGACAACATTCTGGGATGAAATACCTCAACAGTTTTAAGAGACATGCAACCAGACATGCTGGGAGAACAGAGGTGACGTTAAAATGCGGTTTTATTGGTTTCCACACCGTGACACCTTCGCCTTCCACCACGACTCTACCGGCAATCTCAGTGCCTGAGACTCTGCTGCATGTGGCCCATGCCTCAGATGCTATGCCTGTGCAGGAGTTTTAAGGTCATGTGACAATGCACAAAATGCGTGGAGAGCAGTCGGCGGTCACACAGCAGGCCATCTGATGGCGGAGCTTTATGCCAGCCTGGCGAGCTGCTGGAACAACAGTGAATAGGTTGTCGAAAGAGGAGACACGGCCAACCTGAGTACCTGGAGCTATAGGACAGTCATTCATTATTTACTGGCTGTGGAGGACCATGCTTATGCTGCTGTGTGAGAGGAAGGTGTTGTATGCCTAAGTGCGCGATAACATGCAGCTGCTGACTATACGCCGCGGTCAATTTGGAAGATTCCACGGCCAGTCTCGTCAGTCAGTGAGGTCCAACAGGTGGTGCTGCTGCACGTTTCAGAGGTGACTCATGGCAGCTCCAGCTAGAAACACAGGGCCATTTCACGTCAGTCTCCACAGAGCAGATCACGCAAACCGGAAGTTACACACAGTGCAGCACAGAGAATACAGTCGATATAACGTACTGAAGCAGACTTCGCTCACTGCAAATGGAGCCAGTGTCAGCATTTCTGACCAATCACACAACAATTCACACACAAGTTCTGCCCCCAGATGATGTGACGAGAAGCAAGAACTTTGTTCCTGCTGCCAGGGCTGGGAGAACAAAATGACGTCACTTTGTACTCGCAGCCCTGGCAGCGAGAAAAAAGTTCTCACTTCTCGCAGTGCATGAATCAGCCTTTAGGCAGAAACTGTGACAGGATGGTTGCAGGGGTTAATGACCATCTCATGGCAGGCTGCAGTCGTCCCCACACTTACCTCACGAACACGTGTGTTAATGGTTGCATTTCGATAGCGCTTTCCTTTTACCTTTTCTTTTACCTTAATGACACTCACATTTACATTCACATATAACACACATTCACGCTGGTGACACAGCATCAGCAGCGATGTGGTGTTCAACTTTAACATGGATTCTTGAGGAGTGCTGATTCTGACTAACCCCCGTCTGATTACTGGACCGCTCTATGTCCTGCCTTTAGAAAATTCTCGTTGGTTTGTCTCATCTTGTGTTGGTGGTAAAAAGGGGGTACTACAAATGGCAGTGACTTCTCCTCTGTTGTCAGTGGTTCCGTCTGTCTGTCTCTCTTTACAATTTCACTGATTCCACTGCAGGACAGTAAACAACAAGTCACACTTTCATAGTAGCTATAATGTTCACTTATGACACTTGGAGCAGACCAAAACAATCAAGAGAAAAGGAAAGTACCGTGAAGCTGATCTTGCTCTATTGTGCAGTGAATGTGGCAGGAGATCAGTTGCAAGTTTGTTTTCTTTGCAAGTCAGAAACTGCTAGTACAAGTGTAAATAGGATGTTAATCATTTTAGTAGTCTCACTTTGTGGAGCATCCATACATTGAGTGTGCAAAGTAGTAGTCCTTAATCTGACCTACCCGATTGTAAAATCAATCAAATATCAAAATCAATGGTTGAAAATATTTCTCCCCAGTCAAAATAATGATTAGTTATAGATAGATGAACACAAATACACAATGTGCTTAGAGTGCGTGGATGAGGAATGAATCCCATTCAAATTCACATGCAGCAAATTCCCCAGTGGACTTCAGGTAATATCTGTTATTGCACAAGTGTCATAATATGACACTTTATCAGTGTCAATTCCCAAGTTCTCTCTCTCTCTCTCTCTTTTATTGAGTTGAATGTAAAATATAAATATGTAAATAAAGCGCTTTTGTAAATCTCTCTCTTTCTCTCTCCCTCTCTGTGTCCACTCAGCGCTCATCAGTGCTACTCAAGCCACCTTTTTTCTTTTTTTTCTTTATCTTGAGTTTTAATGGCTTTAGAGGCTTTTGCTGTTTTTTATGACAGTGTGTGTGCATGTGTGTAACTACAGTGCATGAGATAAATGAGCCGAGCATCTTTACCTCATTTACCACCAAAGACATCTCAATCACACAACCACAAAAACGATGAGGCCCAGTGGGATTGAAAGTGGAAAGCTGCAGTGAGCGTGACCATAAGCGTAGACTTCCACTAAGCATCCATTTAGTCTCTAAATTCATGAAAATGACCAGAATCAATCATGGTTATCATTCTATGACCAATTCCAAACGATAGTCCTCTGACTGACCATCAGTGAATTGAACAATAGTGGTTCCACACTGAGTGCTAGTATGCTGCAACAGGGAGTGAGATTTCTTTTTAGTACAATAATCCTAAATGTGTCCTAGAGTAGGTGGGGCCAGAGCCGTGAGCCCCTGGACTGCCAGGCTCTTCTCAGCTTGTTGCAAAAGGTTTACCAGTGCAGTGGGTGTATACACCACACACCACCAAACACACGTTTGTCTAAATATTATATCCGTACATATTATACCCATTTCCAAAGAAGGGGATCCTTCTGGGGTCCCCATGTGGTCTTAAAAAAAACAACTCATGTAACATGCCACTCTGAGCACCGTGTACAACCCAGATTAACGCTGATTACTAGTTTAGGGGTTCCAGTGGTCAATATACCTTTTAAATTCACAGCTCACATCATTAGCTGGAGGGCCTGAAAGTCAGCACTGGTCAGCTACAATTTGAAACACATAGAGACATACATTTGTGCATTGTGTTTTGTAATTTCCAATAGTGACAGGCATTATTTATATGCATTCTTCAGACAAAGTGGGTCAGCAGCTGGTGTAAATTTTGTTCATAACGATGAAAAGATTGCAGCTACTGAAATATTGATGAATGCGTAGATTTATGTACAGTTTACACCAAGTTTCTTCGAGATCCCCCAGAAATCTGTCACGTCCCCCTAGTCAACTGGATTTCTCTCCACCTCCTTCATGGGGCGGAGATTTATGCAAGTTGCTGATTACTAGTGCCGTGCTGTCAATTGATTGATGATTGATTTGTTCATAAATTGGGATGAGGGTTTTTGGGGAGACAGCTTTTATAAAGAAATACACACAAATTTATGAATGTTTCATGAATGAGACCCATTTTGTGCGACTAGAGGTTTTGAGACAACACATGCATTTAACCATGTGCCTGAAACTATCATATACAAAAAAACACATTAAAGGCATTTATGCCATGGCCATTGTGAGCACTCTATTATGATTGGCTGGCAGCCGTGCGTTTAAACTGTTCAATGTACACGTAGTCGGGCTCATGTTTACCATTTCTGATATCCATCTCCTAAACTTTTTTTTGGTTTTAAGACACGACGTAGGGGGAAGAACTGCCTTGAAACACATGAAAACCAATTAAGCATCTCATTTCTGTTTCTTTGGCAAATGACCATGGTATAAGTGGGTTGTGTCTTTGGCAAATGCCAGTGGTATAAGCGGTGTGCGGGGCTTTAAACATAACCCGCAAACTGTTGACAGTCAAATGGTAAATAAGATACATTGTAGATTCGTATGTTTGAAAATCTGATTGTGAATCTGATTGAGATGAAGTGCCTCACCAGCCATGAACCTCACTGCATACCACTGCTTATGTCATGTTCTTGTAAATAACTAATGGAGATTAGAGTCAATGTTAGTTTTCTGTTTGGCTCAAGGATACATGTTTGTATAATCTCTGGCTCCATGCTCAGTTGAACCGTGTTTTGATCTTTGCAGAGATAATTGTAGGCTTTGTATGGCTTTCACACTGAAGAATAAAGCGGATAATGCAGAGAAAGGCATTTTGGCAATACCACTGTCACCATGGCAGCTGGCGGCCATGAATTACTATGCCTTTTCTTCAAGAGCTCTTCTATCTGAAGACTCTGAAAGGGCTTACTTACAATGTATCAAGATATTAATGGATGGTGGCACAATTCAGTGTGAAGAAACAGGAATTAGAAACAGACTGACATGATTTCTGCCCTGCCGTGTCATGATTTCTGACACAGCAGGTTGCTCTTAATCCTGAATGTAAAGTATTTTATATGTATTGTGATGGGGAGTAACTTAACATTACCTCATTTAATTACAAAAATTGTGTTGAATTGAAATACACTTACTAATGGAAATTGTAAGCAGTGACATACATCCTCTCTGGACTCCAGAGAGGATGTATGTCACTGCTTATAATTCAAATTCAAATAATCACTTGAGACACAGAGATGAACTTCACGTGTGCTTGTTGACATATGCAAATTTGCCATCATCAGATCCATTTTCCCATCACACATTGCATCTCCTACAATATGCAGAGTAGGACAAACCTAACAGGAAAAAAATGACGTGTTGTAAGATTTGAAAAGGAGTTTGATTGTGGTCACTGTTGATGATGTGTTAAAACACTGACACTTCTCAACTTTTGAAACAGTTGATTTGATTTATTACAAATTCTGAAAGCATAAGCACATGTAATTTGTTACATTTGATTGCCCCCCCCCATTGGCCTTCTTGCCAGCGTGTGTGTGTAGCAACTGCTAATTACACAAATATTGTATTTACAGGTTTTTACTGCAATTAATCATATCAAATAATTTCAAATTCCATATGGTGATACACCCCCCCCCCACACACACACCCCCACCCACCCCCCCCCCCACACACACACACTTGCGATAGCTCAAGACGACAGTGCAGAGCAGCAGTGTGTGAATAATTCAAAGTCATTATTAATATTTGAAACCAAACAGTGCAGCGGATGAAAGAGTCATCAGATTCCAGATTCAGATTCCTTTCATCACCATTCTTCCTCTCTCTTTTTTAATATAGAGAAGAAGTGAAGTTGGAGATGGTGAGGACAAGTCTGGCAGAGACTCACTTAGAGAGATGTGCCGAAAAACGAGGAAAGAGTGTGTGACTGAATGACATTAGATGAATAAAGATAACTTGTCATGCTACTTGAGGAGCGAGGTTAAAGGAACAACATTGTTCGCAAAGAAATGCAGTTACAGCGTCAATATTGCCTTTGAAATACTTAAAAACAACAATTAGAAAGAAACACGGTAACCCATTATGAGTCCTGTGTCGGCACATTTCAGTACAGGTGATACGCATTTTCTGCAGTGGAACAATACAGCACACGGGACAACCACACAAACACCGGAGCAGGAGGCAGCCACCCTTCACAGCAGTTGAAGTCAGGTGTCTTGCTCAAAGACATCTCATACCGTCCACCAATTCTACTACGGTTTGTGGGATTCCAGCAACTTGGCAACTTCCGGCCAGTGTTGGGGATCAACTGCCCATTGTAGACTTAACCTCCTGATAACAATGGATGGACAACCCACTCTTACCAATACTCTATGACAGTAATTGGGAATCGCAGTCACCCCAATTACTTCATATCAGCATAATTTCCTTGAAATAAATAAACAAAATCAATCTCCTGGGAAGTAAATCTTGACCATATCAAGCCCAATTACTCAGAATTCATCAGATTTCCATAGAAGGCTGGTCATTGTTTATTATGCAAGATGGCACAAGGGGCCATTTTTCATCTTATGAGTACTAATATTTTAAACACTTCTTGAAATATGAAACTAATTCTGTGCACAAATGTTTCTCTCAGTTTCCTGACACAAAGGCATTCACATATTCACCCTCTAACTTGGTGTGCTTTGTCACTGTTGTGAAAAAAAACAAACAGAACAACGCTGACACAACAACTTAGTCACATACTGTTTAAACAACACGCAATATTTTCATCAGTCTGCTCAAGGCCTGTCCGTCCACTCTCTACTTTCTCATCTTGTGAACTCATGATTATTTTATTTATTGTTCCAATAGAGCAGTAGAGGAACCCGAGACAGCCAGAGGACAAGAGAGCGTCAGGAAGTTCTTTACAGGAAAGATGACATAAAGAGATTGGAGTGGAAGGGTGGAAAAGGCTGTACAGTCATGAAATATTCTCTCTGAAGCCCCTGTGGCCGCCTGTAAATCTTTAAGAGGAGAGAAGTGAAGAAGGCAACAACTGTGACAGAGAAAAAGTGAAGGAGTACAAGTGAACGAGTTTAATTTAGACAGAAGTTTTTCAATGTGTTTGTAACCAGTGTCTTTACATTGACTGCAGCGAAAAACCTGATGAGAATCAAGGGATGATAGCAGGAGTAAGTAAAGGGGACAAATGGGAAATATTGTAGAAGGAGGAATTAAATTTTGATTGTTAACAGAATTTTTTATAAACATATAATTTATAAATTTATAAACATTCATATTCAAACACACATTTAATGTCTTCCTTTATTATCTAATATGAAGTTACAATAAATTCAACTCCTTTGCTCCTTACTCCTTTTCTTTAAATCTGCAGATACACTGAGTCAGGAAGGATGAGAGGCAAAAAGAGCAGGGCGATAACAAGTGAAGAGGAGGAAAGGTAATGAGAAGGATGAAGGGATAAAAGACTGAAAGACACAGATGCTGAGATGTGAGGGAATAGATGAGTGAGAGAACCTCGAAAAGAGATGGGCTGCCAAACATCATCTCAAATCGGAGATGATGGGGGGTGGGATGAGGAGAGAAAGATATAAAAAGAGGATGTGTTGATGTGGTAAAAAGGAGAAAGTGTAGAAAAAGCTGGGGGGCAAAGTGTGCGTGTAGTGTTGTGTGTGTGTGTGTGTGTGCGTTTCAACTGCAGGGAAGAAAAAACTGAGGACCAGAAGTAAAAAAGTGAAGTCACAGCAAGATATATTTGACATTGTTGCTTAATATTAACTTTATTGATATTGACAGTATTTGTATTCCTATTTACTATTACTTATTTGTAAGTGTGTGTGTCTGTAATGTACCAGTATCAAGCAGAGGAATGTTAGAGGAGAGAGGCTGGTGTAATAAAATACAGCCTTGCTGTCAGACCAGAGGTGCCCCCTCCCTCTGGTTCTATAGCCAGTTTCCCCCGAAGTGGTTTTGCCAGAAGGCCTTAGTAAGTCTCATGGTGAGAATAACGACAAATTCTGCCTTTGAGTGTGGTTGCAAATATCCCTGAAGCTTTTCTGTAGCAGTTAGTCGGTTTAGACAACAAGTAAAGGGGGATTATGATCGCTGCACATATCCTTGTCCAGCTTCCCCCAGGCATCCCTTAGGCATTCCCAATTCTCTCTTCCTAGAACACCACCAGTGGGAGGTGTCCTATCTGTAAGTCCAAATGGAGCCACCTTTCTTGTCTCCATCTTGTTCTTTGGACCCCTCATGTGTGACGTGTGAGGGTGGGTGCAGAATTATCTGGTAAAGTAAGAACTTCCTCTTCACCCTGACACACATTGTATGGTAGCAGCACTGCTGCTAATGTGAACAACGCACCCATTGACATATCCATCTCATGCTTCATCTTACCTGTGCGTCAAATTTGAACCTGTGCGTCTGTTTTATTTCACCGCAGGTACACAAAAATGAAAAACGGCCACGAACATCTACATCTTTAACCTGGCACTGGCGGATTCATTGTTCCTAGCAACTTTACCATTCCAGGTAGGATCGTTTCAACCATCTGCACACATCAAATACGTATGTGAGGAGTTCAACAAAATTTAAGCTGTTTTTTATTTTCTCACTCCCAAATGTTATGAATCAGGATCTGTTTTTATTTCCTTCTTTTCATATTGGAGTTAAAGGACACAAGCATCATGCAAGGAGATGCTGGTGGTCCCCGATGATCTATGAAGTCATGCAGGATAGTGAAAGATGATTGGGCTTATATTCACTAACACTGCAAGAGCTTATGCCACTGTTATTGTGTTATCTGACATGTTTAGATGCACTTGATCATTGACCATTGGTCCCGTGGTCTTAGTGGCTAAAGTGTTCTCATAGTCGGATTCTAGCATTAATAATTCCATGATGACTTGATGGCTGTGCACAGTGTCTCTCTCTGCTCCAGCTGGACTTGATCAACAGTTGTTGGATGGTTGTCAGCTTTAAAAGGTTCATGCTTCACTGAAGTTGTTCCACTTCACTGACTCATTCCCTGTGTAAGGATTTCTTAGCTCCCTGTTCTTCACTCACCTGTGTTCTTCCTGTGATTTCTGATTCTTCAAGGGCACTGACGTCTTTCTTGGCTTCTGGCCATTTGGAAACGCACTGTGCAAGGCGGTGGTGTCCATCGACTACTACAACATGTTCACCAGCACGTTCACCTTGACAGTGATGAGTATGGACAGATATGTGGCCGTCTGCCACCCTGTCAAAGCGCTGGACATGAGAACTCCTCACAAGGCTAAGGTAAACCATTTCATTTCAAAGTGTGAGATTCATCTCTTTTACAGCCATGACACTGCTTTAATCCTGCTGGCAGTCTGTTGACATCAGAGCAGATTCTACAGCAAGAGTCACTTTCTACTGTGGCTCAGTTGAGTGGGTCAGAGTTGGCGCTTTGCTTTGAATCTATCTATCTATATCTATATATGTGTGTGTGTGTGTGTGCGCGCGTGTGAGCAGATGGATGTGCAGATTTTAGGTTTGGAAAGAAGTCACATCATATAAATGAGATCAAACATAAATGATAGTTGACCACAGACGTGTCGCTGCGGCGTAAGATATTTTCACTTTCCAGGTAATGATGATATGTTGACATTGAGACTACTTCAGTTCAACATGAGCCAAACTGGTATTAATGAGAAGAAGAGATGACACGAACATGTTCAATGCACGTAATATGATGAAGTTAAACTGTATTGTGCCAGGAATGTGATGACTCTGCTGGACGTGTTCATGCATGTATGTGTGTGTGTGTGTGTGTACCTGTGACTTGGCAAAGACCCTTGAATCTGCACAAATTACCAGCATAGTCACACATCTTCAGAAATCCGACTTGACTGAAGCAAATGTTTTTTTTCTGTTGTACTGTCTCTGTTTTATATGGCAGCTGCAAATTTTCCATGTGGTCTTTACTCAGTATGATTACTAAACAATAATAACAGATATGTTCCATTCAGGTGTTTAGACTGAATTTCAACACAGATGATGGTTGTACAGCCGGGATGGGAACCTATCTTGCAGCGTTTAGATGTCACCCTTCTCCTACCTCACCTGAATCAATCTCTGTGTAGTTCTGCAGAGGCCTGAGACCGAGCAGCTGATTTGCATCAGGTGTGTAGGAGCAGGGAGACATCTAAAACCTGCAGGATAGGCGGCCTTAAAGGACTGGAGGTGTCCACCCTTGTTATTGAGGGTCCACACGTGTTAACTTCCTCTGTGACAGTCCATCATAATAACACATGGCCTCTTACGTCATCAGGTGGTGAATATCTGTGTGTGGGTTTTGGCTTCGGCCTTTGGCGTCCCTGCTATGGTCATAGGAAAGGTAGAGGTGGAACAAGAGCATAATAGTAAGTAATTTACACACACACACGCACACACACACACACACACACTCACACAGACATATGGACACCTGACTTGGCTGAATATTTTAATTTTGTAATTCAAACGATGCTCTGGTGATCTGCCCCTGAACGTGAGTGCATTGAAAACCAAATGTCAGACGATCGCTCTGGGTTCTGTATAGGTCTCAGCATGTCCCAGTTTTTTTTTTTATCACTTTTACAGCACAGCGTCTCACTAATGGACTGAGCACATCTCTGCATTTACTATCAGTCAAGTGCAAAGAGATTCTTTGTCTGCAAAGGGACTCATGATGTTATCACATCTCATGGTGGCTGCGTTGTTTGTGCTGTATATGGACTGAATAGGAATGTTTGTTTTGTTGTCACAGCAGTCAAATGACAGCATACTACTGAGTAATTAGCTGCCATTTAATGGACTGCAAGTGAGTATCTGTAGGCAAAAAGGAACAGAAACAATTTTAAATTCAACAAAACATATTCATACAATATCCATGACAGAGATGAACTGAATGAGAACAATATGAGTGAGTTTTATAGAAATTATGATAAAGAAATCATCTCACAAGCCAAGGACTTCCAATAAAAACAAGCTTTTCGAGGTAAATTATGTCATTTATTATTATTTATTTATATTTATTTATTATTATGTTGACTTGGAGGAATTCAAATAATAGGAAAACTATTGGAACCAGGATGCCTTAGCGACCACGGGGGAATGGTCAAAGTCCATCCACTGATGTTGGGATCTGACTACATGGTATTTGTCTCGTTCATACTGGTCAATGTTGTGCTCCAATGTGAAAAAAAGAGGGAATAAAAACGTATTCCTGGATGTCACACAGAGGACACCATTGGCCGTATGTCCTTCATAGAGAAGAAAACCCTTTTGACCATTGGAATAATAACTAGAAAAGCACTCGGAGAATGACCTCCACCTAGCAGCTCATTTCCACCCATATTGTGATTTCCACCCAATATTATCGTCCTACATTAATTTTATCTACTCTAATAAAATTGTTGATCATCAAAATATGCCTTTGTCACTAATAGTCAAATAGTTATTAAAAATCATTTGCAACCTTGTTACTAAAGTCATGCACGCTGAGCTCTATTTTTTGTTAACCCAACAGACACGCTAACCAGAGTCAGTCCACTATTGTGGAGCTATTGTGGAGTTATAAATACATATGCTGAAAATGGCCCTATCTCACAAGGAGTAATCCAGATCCAGATGATTCCAGAAAACTACCAACATTTAATCAGCTGATCCTTATCCCATTATCAGCATTTCCTGAAAACGTCATTAAATTGTTGTTGTTAAGATTTTGACTTATTTTGCTCACAGATTAACAGACAGATAAACAGACAAACACTGGTAAAAACATTATCTCCTTAGTGGAGGTAATAATAGATGCTAAATACTGCAGAATAACACTAAGGATCTTTCTGTTTTTGTTTTTGTCCTGTCTGACTTTGACCGAGTACTTGTTTAAAAGCTGTGGGGAGTGAAAGCAATTTGTTTATCTATTGTTTATTTATTTTTACTGAATGCTGTCAGTGACCGAGATGATGTCTCTGTGTCCCTGCAGGTGTCGCTGTTAGCATTAGCAACGGTTTACTTGCTTTATTGCGAAATGTGCTAAATGGCTAAACTCCCAAACAGTGATGTGGGACCTGGACAGATTATTCCATGAACTGTTGCATCCCTAAAAAAAACATTATATATTTCCATATATTTTTTGGTCAGACCTACAGACAATCATGGAAAAGGGGGTTCGTGACCCACGGACCTATTGGTTAGGAGGCAAGAGATGTGAAATGAGGCATGGACATACAAAAGCTTGCAACCATGCTGGACATTTCCATGGGTTGTCAATAGAGCATTCCAGACACAGCACTGCTGTTACTCCATTATGTACTGTACTTTTTTTCTGTGTTCCAGACCTTAGTTTTATCCATAATCAGTCCTGCAACTAGAACTTATGTTGTGATGCTGTGATGCTGCTGAAATCTCCTCTCATGAATAGTTCTCATTATGCTGTTGTAATGTAAATATCTAATTTTAGCTAACTTTATCTACTTTCTGATCTTGCACCTGACCTGACTGCATGGAATTCCCGGCATACATCGATGGGATTTTTTAGAGCATCACCTTTAGTTTAGATAATTAATGCTGCTTTGGCTTTTGTGCTCCCGTTCAAGATGTACAATTGAAACTCAATTTCCTTTTAATGACGCGTCTGTCGGCCGGCTGCACAACCGCTCCATTAAACATTAATAACTTTGATCAGTCTGATCCACATGGTACATGTGACAGGTATTCTGTGTATGCACAGTCTCCACTCTTGCTCTTTTGACACTGATCAGTCTCTATATGGTAAAGTGTATGTTTGTCCGGCAGTTTTTTTCAAGTTCCAAACATTATCTTCACGTATGTTTTCTATTTTGCTGAAAGCCAAAAACATTAGATATCTCATGGTGATATATTGTGACTCTTTAATGTTGTTGTTGTTGTTGTTTTATCATGAAAATAACTCACCTTACTCGGCCTCAGTTGGAATCAACTGTTCTGTACACTCCCTCTCGTGTTATTTTGCTTAGACATGGTTGCCCATGTGGAATAATTGGATGTTGCAATGTTACTTTCTATGATTTAAGCCATTGGTGTTTTACCTCTTCTCTCCCTAGGAGACTTTGTGGCATCTGTGGACATGGTTCAGGAGATCTATGGCTGCTATTTTTTTTTGCATTTTACATCAATCAACCTCTTCAAAACCAGACACCTTTTTCCTCACTGTTTTGTCAGTATCTTTAGATATATTGAGCTGATTGGGGTTGATTGCTCCAGTGATGCCAGAGGAAAGAGCAAAACTTCTACCTTTTCTTCCTCCTACTTGCACTTTAACACCATATTCAGTCGCCTTATTATCTGCAGTAGAAGTGATGACAGAACAGCTGACATGTTCATAATTAGCGAAGAAGAATTAAATCTCAACAGAATGTCATCTGATCTTCTATCATGTTCACATTACCTCACAGGCGGCTGAGTTCCCCAGCAAAAGAGGACATTGATGAGAAGGTGTATTAAGGCTTCACAGTGAGAACAGAGCGTTGTAATGGTGGTTATTAATCCAGACTGCATTGATGCTGTGAATGCTTCTCTCCTCATAAAACAACTTCTCTCTCTAAATCTCACCACGCGCTGTTAACCAGTGTCACATGTTACTGAATCGGTGTGGGTTGAGCTGTTGTCTGAACATGTAAATGAGCACCAAAGAGCTGTGATTGGATAAGCGACGCGATGCAAGAGATGTTGATGTGTGGAAATGGTTAAAGCTTTGTCTGAACTGATGCAAAACTGCTGTAAAAGCTCTTGCCAAAATATTAAATTATGTAGCTGCCGGCCTTTTTATCTCACCATCTCTCTGTTCCTCTCAGCCACATTGATACCTGATAGTACCTGATGGATAATGGCATCTTCTGTCTCGAGCTGAAATAGACTCGTTTCATTTTTCTTCATGTGGCTGCTCATCAGTTTGTCCTGAATGGATCCAGCTCGCTCCCTCTCTGTCTGAGTGTGTGGATCATAAATCGTCTCGCTCAGACATACATATATTTTAGTTAAGAGTGCGCACACACACACACACACACACACAGACACACACAGACACACACACATACAACCTCACAGATTTACAGCCTAATATTAGTGAGAGTGCCTTGCAGTGAAGAAAAGCCTTATAAGGTTTGGTGAGAGGACGGTGTGTCAGTTCATGAGCACAAGCTCACTGGAGTTACATCTTGTCCACTTACAAAAGACCAACAAATCCAACAAAGTTCCTCTTGTTTGAATCTGCACGTGTGTTTTGTGAAGTGATTTGTGTGAGACTGTTAGAGTGGGTGTGTCTGTGTGAGTGTGGGAGAGACTAATTGCAGAATGCACATCACCTGGAAGCTGCTACGCCTGGAGTATAAAAGAGGCAGAGGACTTGCATCTCTGACTGCGAACCTGGTGAAGACCCAGCAGTGCAACTGCCTGGCTGTGTGCTGTCCAAACACTGTTTTCTTTGTCCTTGTTGTGTGTTTCATTTTAGCTTGTTCTAAGCCTTGTGGTGAGTTTGACTCGAGTTTGTCTTTACTTGTCCTCTGTTTGAGAGGATTGTTTTTTGTTCTCTCTCCAGTCCATTGTTTTGTAAGTCTTGTTCTTTGTTAATATGTGCTTCCGTTTACCTTATTAAATACTAATTTACTTTTACTGTTTAAACTACAATGTTGTTATTCCTGATTACCCCTAAAGCTGCTCAGGATGTAACATTTTCATTTAATATCTGTTGCTGTTCATCTGTTATCACTTCTTTTCATTTCACTTCATGTTCATGTCATTCAGTTTGTTAGCTCACTGATTTCCAACCTGTTCTCAGTGTCCTTGAAGTCACTTGTTTTACAGTCATGTGAGTGCATATGCGAGGTTGATCGGTCGGTGTCGTGCTGCAGTAAAACACCAGTGCTTACAGCTGCTGTGTTGAGGCCTTTCCAGTTACTGGTGTCTTTGATTTGTGAGCATGTCTTTTTTTTTCTGCTGCAACTTCAATGAGATCAGCATGTTTTTCGCTCCATTTTCCAATCATAGGTTTCCTTTACTACACTGTTGTCTTTCATGGGCAAACACAGATGTGCCTTTTTAAGAGCTGGGAAAATTGTCATGATGCAAAAAAGCAATCCAGTCAGTAGTTTTGGTCCATGTTGCTTTCAACATGGACCACTTTCTGAAGAGGTGCTTGTCAGCTCTATGTAACACATAGGCTTGTACTCACCGCCTTGGGTATGGTGTCGATTTGATGCAGATCAATAAATCAGGCTAATAATATACGTGTACACTGTGCACAATTTCTTTTACATAAGGTAGTTGGTCACCATCACACTGTCGTCCTCTGAGATGATAAATGGCCGTTTTCTAACACGTTTTTACCTTAACTTTAAATAAACATGAACTTAATAAACATAACCTTCAGCTGCTACCAAAATGGCCCAAAATGCAGTTTTCATTGGTGGATGGATGCATGGACGGTATGTAAATGAAGGCAGGTTAACGTGAGGTTAGTGTAAGTTAAGGGTTAATGGTGGGATGAAGACCTTTTGTTGGGCTGAGGTAGGGGTGGGTTAAATGGACTGTGAGTAGAAATGTTTTATCAAGAAAAACTGTTGTTGAAAACAACACTGCACAGGAATTTTGTGCTTTTGTGCATGCAGTGTATTAGTTGCAACTTTTGACAAGTGCTGTACTGCTCCAGGAAAGTCACACTGGGCACATAATCACACAACCAAGGAAAATATACTCACACGGGCCAACTTGTGGTAGGAAGCACATGCCAACACACTGTGTCCAGCACGCATACATGTTACTTATGAACCTCACACACAGCCTGTTTATATGTGTTTGCGTATAAGTGTTTGCGTGCTGCCCTACATGTGACTCTGCAACAGGCAGACTGTGAAGTTAGAGGCCCAAATTTAATCTTGACCTTTACAACCCTCCCAAACCTGACAGGTCTTGTCCAGCAAGTCTTTTTTAAAAAAACATCGGGACCTTGTTGCCTCTGTTAAATAATGTTATTACTGTGCTTTGGTTTGTCTCAGTATGTAAAACTCATTGTGGTCAGTGTCTATCTGTTGGTGTCAATCTGTCAACATGATGACAGAAATTGTAGTTATTTATTAACCTTTACAGGTTAATAAAGGTGAAAACACTCATGAGGCCCAGGGTCTCTTTTACAAGAGGGACCTCGTTTGGGGTGTGGGTGAGCACAACAAAATGTTACTGACTACAGGACAAAACATTGTAAAACTCATCGCATGAGTGGAAATCCTGGCCCGTTTCACAAAGCAGCTTTAGAGAAACCCCTGAGTTTGTTCACCCTGAGATCAGCCTTCAAAACGATATTCCATTTATCTTCTGCAGCAAGAGGCTTTTTTTCTGGAGATATGCCTCTGCAGAAATGTGATCTGTAAACATAAGAGTTTGCTATTCGCTGTTTTGTGTTAGAATGTGTTTCAGCTGCAAAATTCAGTGAATACCGAACATTCAGTGTATACATTTACAGTACTTGAAAAATAATTTTTTTTAAAGGTCAGGCAAGAGAATTATTTAATTCAATGTTATTAATCATTGCTTCTCCAATAAGTCTGCAGCTTCAGTGTCTTTTGTGAGTTTCTGACACAATAAAGGTGGTTTCCTTAAGTGAACTATCATATGTAGCAAATGGACATTCGTTATATGATAGGAACAAGCTTTGCAAAAAAGCAGGACAGCAGAGACCATGGCTATTGCCCATAGAGAAGAATATGAGGTAGAATAGGAGGAAACGATGGCAATGACTGAAATTGTACAAGCCGGAGGAGGCGAGAAAGGGAATGAAAAGCTGTTAGGAGATGTGAGCGTGAAGGAGTGTAGGCTGGGACAATATCCACCAAAATGAAAGCAGGACACATGTTGTGTATAAAAAACGGAAAATAGCCAGAAATAAGTGCAGGATAAAGGGTGAAAAGGAACAAAAAACATAATAAATATGAAGGACAATAACAGGTGAGGAGAGCAGAGGGTCAATGAACAAAGAGGGACAATAACAGGTCTGAACCAGAGGTGAGCTTAGCAAACCGACTGAAAAGAAATAGGTAAGTCCAATGATGGAGAGCGAAACACAGTGGAAGGATTAAAAACAGATAAAAGGTTGGCAGGATGCACGGAGGATGAAGTGATGAATGAGAATCAGTTGTCATCAGAGTGATATGAAAACGAGTCAAAATACTGAAAGAAGTATTTACAAACCAGAGAACAAATGGAATTACAACAAAATCCATGTTCTCGTTTGTGTTTACCTGAGCTATGATGCGACTCATGTGGTTTGTTCCTGCTTTATTTTGAAATACATGAGGATGTTTGTGTCTGTCCGTTGACCTCATCAGGATGAAGGACATCCTTCAGCTGTTCAGTCACTTGTTTCCTGCCAGCCTGACGACATGCCCAGAGCTGTAGAAAGTGGTACCAAAGGGTCTTTACCATTAATGTCAGCAGAGATTGTGATGTGTTGGAAAATGTCTGACGTTTTCATGAATGAGGCCTCTTCATGAGTCCAGAGTGATGTCACATCTGTCCGCCACAGGAAGGACATCAACGGCTGCCTCGGCTAACTCTGTTGTTTGACTTGATCGTGATGTCGGCAAGGATTAATCTGAGATAATAATTCACAAATGACAACTCCAGTGTGGAGAGAAGCAGGGAGGACATAAAGGTCAACCATAACACCTGAAAAGGTGAGATAGTTACAAGCCATCGTGTGATTGCTACTAAAAGCCATGGAGTGATGGCAGCTTGACCTTTTCCTGCACTGCAGAGAAGCTTTAATGGAACATAAATGAGTCTGAAGTATTTCCTGCCTCCTGTGCAGATGCGGAAAACTATGACTGGATATATTTGAGTACATTTCTATTCCATGATCCCATCCAAACATGTTTAGTTTCTATGAATATGTGGCAAGGAGCAGTAAATGTGTGTGGCAAAGATGCAGTTTATCTTTGGAGATAATTGAATATCCATTAAGGGAGAGTGGTGAAGTTGGTGGTGAAGTAGTGAAGTTGTGTCTTTTTTTCTGGCTACACGACTGATTGGTGACACTATGCAGCCTCATCAATGTCTTTCCGAGGTCGGAGGCTATCCAGCTGAGAACTTGAATGTTGCCAGTTTGTTACGGAGCCTAGCTCTTGTCTTGTGACTTAGTACTATGTGTTCCCAGCGGTTTAGTTTTGCTGTTCCTAGCGACCCCAGTTGGTGCTATGTAGGCAAAGAGAGACAAAACAAAGAGAAGGCCAAAGGGGAGTCCCGACCTGACTCTTATAATGACCTGAAAATAATGACCGAATTTAAGGGAGAATCAGAAGATCGTCTGCAGCTGTTGCTTAAAAAATGTTACAATGTCATTATGCTTTTGTTTTAATACACGTTTTTGTAATGAGTGCACTTCTATTGCAGATGACAAAGTTTGAAGTTATAGTGACATCATCGAGTCTGGTGTGAATATATTAGCAAGTTTCAATTTTCTTAGCTCCTGATGGATTGATGCAACAAAAAAGAACTGAAATCATCATGGTGATATTAAATGCAGAAACTATACAGACCATTGTTTTCTCTCAGGTTGTTCAGTAAAGGTGTGTACTGGTATAGTAACCAGTTGCTCCAGTTCACACAGAAATTTCCAGAAATGTGTCATAAGATGACGACGAGAACAGTTGATGGTCCAAACGGTCAGTGCAACACAGACTCAGAGACTTGTGGATACAGTCATTCCTTCACAAAAAGCTGTTTGGTCTCACTTCCAATAGAATGATGATAAGAGCACAGGATGTTTCTTCAGCAGTGAACAACATATTCATTCTCTCCAACATACTGTTAGAAATGAGGGAGTGCTGACATCAAAAGCACCTGACCAGACTGGACATGGAGTTGCTGGAAGATATGTTCCCATCAGTATAGTAATACAAAACAGTCGCATGTTCCTTGGTGTTGTACTTTGGAGGGTAAGGACCTTCATTTCTGTGACTAATCCTTGCTGAACCAGACAGCATCTCTTTTCTGTGAACCCACTAAACAACATGAACGTCAAGCCAGTTTCCATCCACATTGTGTTTTTCAATCAGGGGGTTGTAGTGTGGCAGTGATCCAGCTGTTTGCAATGGCCCCTATTTTCGCTGTGGACACCCACACACTATAAATTGTGTGCACTCTGAGTGCTGCAGATAAAAGTGATAAAAGGATCAAAGCTCCAGATGGAATAATGGATGACATATTTTTCTCTCAACACTTCTTGTTTGTTTGATGTGGCCTCACTCCATCTATTTGTAGAATTTGTTTGCCGGTGTGTTCATTCACAAAAGTTTTAGAACACCCCAACTTTTCCAGAATTTTATTGAAAATGATGTGGTTGCAGATTCTCATGACAAGAACAAATAAACAATTGAAGTTAGAAAAGAAGTCATGGAATTAATTTAGAAAACAAAATATAGTTTAAACTTTTGACTCTTCAAAAGTAGCCACATTTAGATTCAACAACTGAACACACTCACGGCATTCTTTCGAGAATGGAAATCAAATATTCTTCAAAAAGTTCTTCCCAACTCTGTCGCAGTCTGTTTGGAGCACTAGGTTGCTTTGCTTTCACTCTCCTGTCCACTTCATCCCAAACCAGCTCAATGGGGTTTAAATCTGCTGCTGGCCATTCCATATTTTCAAGCTTAGCATTTTGTTCTTTTTACTTAAGGTAGTTCTGGCATAGCTTGGACTTATGTTTTGGGTCTTTATCTTGCTGTCGGATGAAACCCCTGACCAGCTAGGCACACCCCAGAGGGTACTGCATGGCGCTGTGGTTCAGGGTGCCTTTCACTTTGTCACCGACCCTGGATCCAGCAAAACAGAGGGTCTGTTCCATCAAACTTCCTCCTCCATGTTTGACAATTGATGTCACAACACTGTATATCACAGTATATCATTCAACTGAATGGCAGTGTGTCCAGCTGAGTGGTTCTGTGTGTACACACACAAACACACATATATTTACATGACATTGTTTAAGTGCAACTTTATGCTTCACATCTCTAAAAAACTGAGACTAGGTAATCTGACCAAGTGTCCTTGTCCTGTAGAATTGACTACCGTCGTTACTTACATGTATGAGGTATAATCATTTTCGCTTATGAGTATCCACCTACAAGGAATGCTTCTCATGCCAAAACATGCTAGAATCACTGTCTCACCTTTCTCGCCACATGTTTAACCCACTTGTTATTTTTCTTCTTCACTCCATCTAGGCGTTGAGTGCATCGTGGTTTTGCCTGAACCGAGGAGCCACTGGGATCCTGTCTTTGGTACCTGTGTCTTTCTCTTCTCCTTTCTCATCCCTGTGGCGATCATCAGCATCTGCTACAGCTTGATGGTCAAACGCCTGCGCAATGTTCGTATCCTCTCCGGCTCCAAGGAAAAGGACCGCAACCTCCGCCGCATCACCAGAATGGTACTGGTGGTGGTGGCAGTATTTGTTGTGTGCTGGACCCCCATCCAGATCATGGTCCTGGCTCAGTCGTTGGGCTTCAACCTCAGCAGCTTGTTCACACTGGTCTTAATGCACTTTTGCATCGCGCTGGGTTACGTCAACAGCAGCCTGAATCCAGTTCTCTATGCCTTCCTCGATGAGAACTTCAAGCGCTGCTTCCGAGAGTTTTGCCACCCTTCGCCATTCCGCCTCGACACACAGCAGTCAGGCCGCATGAGGAGCATTGCCAGAGAGGTCGCGGCAGCCTACAGTTGCAAGGCGGGTGATGGTGGAGGGCCTGGGGGGGGGACACCTAATCCCGCATGACTAGGCGTGGAGCTGCCCTTGGTGGGAGTAGACCCCCCACAGAGGGGTAGAGAACCAGGGGACAGGGAACTCCAACACAGAACTGACTCAGATTACAGCTCTCTAGCGGCACGAGCCCCCCCCGTCCCCCCTACTAGAAGACTGGCCTGGGGTGGGGGGGAGGCAGATGAGGAAGATGGAGGAGAAAGGAAAAGGATTTAAGAAAAAGCTGAGGAACATTGGATACGTTTTGCTGTGTTTGGATGGAGGGAAATGGAATGTGTTGAAAGACGAGTGGACCATCTGGGGGCAGAGATAGGGGGTTTTGGATCGTGAATCGTGAAAATTGGCTGTTAACTTTCAACTTTCAACAGTCAATTTTCAGCCAACCAATTTCAGGCAGACATGTTGGAACAGACAACGTTAGCCGCTTCATTAAGACATAAAGACATTTGAAAAGAAAAAAAAAGATCAATTTAATTGCAGCACGGAAAACCTCTTGAAAAGAAAGTTGCACGCCTAGAACGTCATCAGACTCTATGGGGAATTAAAAAGGCAAGCGTGAGAATCATGGTATCCTTAGAAGCCGATGTGAGTCTAAGGAACTCTCTTTGTGGTGGAGGCGGTGGGTTTATTTCATCATCAATGCATCTGAAATCTGCTGTGGTGCCATAGTGAAGACTGAATTGGCATAAAAATGGATTAATGGCATAAAGGCAAGAAGAAAATGATTTATGGTGTATGGTGGTGACACACTGGGTCGTATGAATGTTTGCGTTCTTATGATATGAGCATCATTTGCATCCTGGATCATAAGAAACTCTAAGCTTCAAAGAGAAGAACTGACCGATAATCTCATTAATGGTAATCAATCCTCATATATGTGCTTACAACACATCATGTCAGTTCAACAATATTAAGAAACACACCAAAAAATGTGCTGATATTTGTAAAAGATAATCATGTTCAGTTCATAAAGATTTAGGTCTCTAGATTTTCTGAATGGGAGTCTGAGTTTACAGTGTACAAAACAAAGCACATTTATGCCAGTTATTACTACTTATTATTATATCCTTTTCACATGGGGTTGATGGCCAAAACGAGAAAGAGAACGTCATATCATTTTTTTTCATCTAAACAAATACAGTGAAGCATTAGACAATGCAAAAAAAGAAAAGCAAGAATCACATGAGTGTTGAAAATGTCACACTCTGTTGTGCCCTGGTCTTTGTCAGGTGACATCGATTGGGGTCAGGATGTTGGTGATGAACTGGGGGCATCTACACAGGTCAGATAAAAGGTGTCACCACTCATTTGAACTCCCAGCACTGTAGTGGGAGGCAGGAGGTTTGGGGTCACGGTGGTCTTGACTCCTCTTCAAGGGACAAAGGGGCTCTCTTCTTAGTGTCTTATGATGAAAATAACCCTGAAACAGAAATCACACGGGATTCTCATGACCCTGAAAAGTTTCAGATTTTATAGTTGATCCATCTTGACAACTTGTGGTACACTTAGCTGACAACAAAAAAAAAATAAGTTTAAAGTGTCAAACGTCTCAGTATTCTGCAATTTGCACATTTTACTGGCACTTAGTACTGAAAGAAAAATGTCTGACAGCACCTTCTTTCAGTAATCATAATTTGAATGGAGACACGAAAATAGAGGAAAGGTAGACTGTTTCACCCAATGTGACTGATGTCAACAGCAATTAGGTTCTCGGTGCGGATATCAGGCAAGTCTGTGGAGAAGTAGGTGTCTGCTGAGCCTCTTAACAATAAGAAGCTCTTTGGTGTAGACTAGTGAAACTAGGCTGGAGTTTGAAGGATCAACATGTGGATTCTGTTTTGGGATTGTTTTATGTGTTTCTTTGTCAGCTGTCTGGTTAACATCTTTAGTTTCCATTCAAAGTAGAGTCTGTCTGTTTGTGTCTGAGGAAGCAAGTCTGTCACTTTATTCTGTTTGAGAGGAACAATTTTATGGACATCCATTGCCTTAAATATGAAGTGAAGTCTGAGTAACGCTTGTAATGCAGCTAGATGTTTTAGTTTTAATTGGTGCTTTGCTGTTGCTTTGTAATGGTCCAGACCTTTTTAGGTCACAAATATTCTGAGAACAGAGGACATCAATGTCTAGTTTATTTGTTTAAATAGCTACAATATTTGTTTTAACCAGTGACAACTGATGTATTCAACAATGGCTAAAGAGCAAAATTAATTATTAATTACATACAAAATAATAGGAAAACATGGTGAAATATACTTTGGTTTGAGATTAATACGTGTGTTGGTCTTTTGCATCTGACCATCACACCCCAACAATCGACAATCAACACACAGCAACAAAAACGTTAAAATCATCTGTGCACAGCGGGATTTATTTGCTTGTTTCTTCACTTTGGGTATAAAAGCTGTTATTGACTTCTTCATTTCATCAAAAACTTGCATAGTTTGTTGTTTGAGTGTAAAGGGCAATCGTCTATTGATTAAACTGTGGCAACAGCTGTCATGTATGGATTACATAGAAAATTCTCCTGTATGGGAGCTGAAAGGTGCCATCACTCTAAACTGTAGTTTGTTATACTAACAACATAAATGTTTGCT